>NW_022751570.1:463335-505893 GCF_011630105.1 Anneissia japonica
GATTCTCGACATTCCTGATTATTGATGTTTGACATGGTCTACATGATGGTTATGATAATTAATGAGGATTAATGATTATAGTAGCCTATTTAAGATGAGGATGGTAATGATGATGTATGATGGTAATGATGATTATGATGTTGATTAGATGGTCAAAACGTGTAGATTATAGATTCTTATAAGTATATCGAGTTGGTGTTTGACAATAAACTTTGTTGGAGGGACCATACTGATTATTATGTAGTTAAGAAATTAAATAGTAGACTCTACTGTCTTAGAAACCTTGGTTCTTTTGGGGTTAAGCAGGAAATAATTTATGATGTTTTACGTATCGGTGATGTTTTCTGTTTGGGGGTATTGTATGTTAAGGTGGGCTGGGAAAATAAGTAAAGGGGATAAAGAGAAAATAGTAAGGGTGCTGGGTAGGGCAGGGAAAGTTATCGGTTCGCCTGTGCAGTCACTGACTCATTCTACCACGAAAGGCTTGCCATTGTTTTTTAAAAATATCCTAGAGGATGCCATCCACTCCACGCGTATATGATCGGCTCCCGCATAGGCAGAAGTGGTAGAATGAGGACAGTGGGTGCGCATACGGACCGTTACAAGTACTCATTCTACCCAGCTGGGATTAGGGAGTTTAATTTTAGATATTCAAGAAGAATAATTATATAGGAAGTGAGCAATGTAATTTCCAAAAATAATTGGACAATTAAATTAATCTGTATCTGTATCTGTATTAATGATTATGATGGTAATACTAATAATGGTGATGGTGGTGGCGGTGATGATGATTAGGGATGATAATGATGAGGATATTGATGATAGTAGTTGTGATTAAGAATGATGATGGTGTGATGATAATTATGATGATGATGATGATGATGATAATGATGGTAATGATGATGGTGGTGGTGGTGATGATGATGGTTAGAGATGATGGTGGTGATATTGATGATAGTGGTGAAAACGATCAGGAATGATGATGGTGGTGATGGTAATGGTGATGGTGGTGTAGTGGTAATAATTATGGGTGGTCATGGTAATGATGATGGTGATGAAGATTAGGGATGATGATAGAGTCGATATAATGATAATAATGATGATGGTGATGATGTTGATGATGATGATTATGATGATATGCAGTGGTGTAGCGAAGAGGTGGATGGTGGTGGTGATGATGATGATAATGATGATTATGATTAGGTATGATAATGATGATGATATTGATGATAGTGATTGTGATTAAGGATGATGATGGTGTGATGATGATAATGATGATAATAATAATAATAATAATAATAATGATAATAATAATAATGGTAATGATGATGATGGTGATGATAGTTAGATATGATGGTGATGATGATGATAGTGGTGATAATGATTAGGGATGATGATGGTGATGGTGATGATGATGATGGTAATGGTGATGGTGGTGTAGCGGTAATAATTAGTGGTGGTGATGGTGATGATAATGTGATGATGGTTATGGTAATGATGATGATGATGATGATTAGGGATGATGATAGAGTAGATAATGATAATAATTATGATGTTGATGATTATCGTAATGATGATAAAGTTGATGATAAAGATGATGATGATGATGATAAAGATGATGATGATGATAATGATGATGATATGCAGTGCGTAGCGAAGGTGGTATTAAAGTATTAGTCTAATACCTTCAACATTTAAAAAATATGTTGGTATGCTCTCCTTAATTCGACAAAGTAACGAAAACAGTGCGACATTCAGTATTTTTACCAGATTTTACATTGTAAGTGATCCAGGTGCCGCCCATAGAAAAGGTATTTGTCTGATACGTACCTAAAAGCTATCTTCAAAATGATAAATGACTAGTTAGCGGTATGTCAGGCTCACAGTGTAGTTTTGATGAAATTAGGTATTTGTTAGTACCTGCTAGTACAGTACAGTACTAAGATTATGCGGCGTCAATGGCGTCCAAATACTCATGTCAAATGTCCTTGTATCATGAACAATGAATATCGGTGTAAGTGTTTGCACTCGTTTTGCAATAACTTATAATGATAAAAATAGAGCTTCCTGATAAAGGTTTGATAAAGATGGAGACATTCAATATTATTAGGCCTGTTATAAAAATCGTCAGGATAATAACAATTCTCCACTCCACCAACAAGTCTACTCTAGACATAATTTTGCCTCTGTATAAGGCACCAACTTATTTTTTTAATTAAAATACATACCAGAATCGAGCTATAGGACTTTTACATAATTTAGTAAATATAATATATAACTTACCTTACAATGGTTATATAATAAACTTTGCATCAGCATATCAATTGAGTGCTTTATATACAGTACTTCAGAAAAAATAAAGTTCAGAAGAAAGGCCCATAAATATACAAAACTATTTCAGTAAAAAATGATTTGTCTAGTTTATACGTTTCCGTATTTTCTCTTCAAAAATTTCGAGCATGGCAGATTTGATAATGTAAACATTACCGTATATTAGCCGAGTGGTAAAACATATATAATAAAGTTATTGCAAGCTTTCTTCTTGTCAATACACAGAACAATTATTATTTAATATTTAAACCAGATGATGTGATCGTTTTATTTATAATGTAAATTTCAGTCCGCGTCAATTTAGCCGGCTTTTCCTTTTTTAGCTTTCCAGTAAAATACTTTCTAGAAATAAAGTTTAATTAGATAACATAACTGACAGGTAACTAATTATGGTTTGCATGCGCATTGTACTCGCAGTCGATGTTAAAAATACACTCATTGAATATACCTGGAATATTATACAAGGTAAAAGAACTTTTGTATGCCGATCTACTAAATTATAGAATAAACTCGCGCAGCAGCTTTAGATCTATGACACTTTCAACTTTTAGGCATTCTATTTTAAAATCCTCCATAATACCATCTTAATTTACCTACATTTTCTCTTAACTTACATTACCATATTATTTAAATAATATTGTTAAACATATGTTTCATCCAATGTTCCTTTTCATTCTGTTTTATAATTTTGTAGTAAGTTTTGGTTTTTTTTTCTTTGTTACTGTGTATATATATCTTCTTTCCAAAACTTTTGTAGTTGAGAACTGAACCACTTTGGGAAATCAGTGCTATATATTTAAAGTGTGTGTTCAGTGATAAGGTAAAATAAATAAATAAAAATAAATAAATAAATAAAACCGATTTACCGTCAAATATGATACATAAGACATTTATTTTTTGACGGATTGGTGATTGCTCACCCAAACATATTACGTGTACGATGATGTAAATTATCTGACCAAGAATGAGAATAACAATCAATGAAAATTTGGACGTATAATTATGCCTGGATTGTTAAAGGTTTGAGTTCGAATTCTGGTTGGGAAATATTCCGTCTACAATTTATATAATCTTTCAGTATTCGAGTGATTTTTCAAATCTCTTCTTAATTCTGTTAATATACAGATATTCTACATTTACATGACTTGTGTTTATCGTTTTACACAAGAAAAATACTGTAACTAAACATTTGGATTCGGTATTGATAGTGATTTTTAACAATTTCTCTACTGTCTATGGAACGGAAAAATTAGCGATTATAAAATAATCGGTATTCTTATTCAGTATTTAGTAAAAGGTTTAGTAATAACCATAACAACAATGATAACTATGTATGCTAGTCGAATCTCGGGAAACAACCAGTTTCTTTAATCATATTATGTGTGCATGCGATTCATATGGAATGCAAAATTGAAATACAAATTGAATTTTTATACAGTAGTTATCGTATTATGTATACGGAGGTTAACAGAGTCGCTCTGGGAATCGAACCAAAGACCGATGATTCATAGGTTGATACTTAACCATGCTTCGACTACTCTAGGCGTCACAGATGGTCGGATTACATTTAGCAGTTATCGTATTTAAGAGTTTGCTATATAGCATTGAATCTAAATGATAATTATAATTTATATGATCATAATTGTAACGACTATAATTATGATTTTTATTATCCAAATTATTGTCGTCGTAGTTATCGTTATCGTCGTCATAATCATCATCACCATCATTGTCGTCATCGCTATCTATATTATCGATATTATTAGTTATGTTTCTGCGTAGAAAAATACAAATTATCTGAAAAGAATGTGTTGTTGGTCCTAGTGGAACGAAATAAGATCAGTATGTTTGTATAGCTCTTATGTAAACTCATTACATTAACGCGTTCAGATTAAGGCATCATAGCATTTGCTTTGACGACCCACTGAAATTTGAAAGGTTATTTTCATACGCATTTTATAAAAAGTTTACGCGTTTACGTTCATTGTTTAATGTGAAATGTAAATATTAGCCAGCGCCATTATTTCTGCCTCTTTTTAGTTTATCGCTAAAAAAATACGTCCTAAAAATATTAATTAACGTCACAAGTGAGAGGTAACCGATTTACGGTAAAATATGATGCATAAGAAATGCAATCTTTTGACGGATAGATGATTGCTCATTGAAACATATCACGTGTACGATGATGACAGACCAAGAATGAGAACAACAAGCAATGAAAATGTATAATTATGCGTAGATGGTTAATGTTTGATTCAAAATCTGGTTGGGAAATATACCTTCTACAATTTATATAATCTTTCAATATTTCCACATTATAGCTACGGTCTCCAATTGGCATTATGGTCTATTGCAATCACTCTGAATTTTTAAACTGAATGATCAGCTGAATTGAAATCTTTTGCTACTTGTTGTGATCAAGATGTTTTCATAGCTGATCAATGTTGCGTGGTTCCCATACAATTGATGCTTTTTTTGTTTCTCCGACATGAAATAAAATAACAATATATGAGATAAATGGCATTTTTGGTGAGGCAATTAATTGATTGTTTTATTCGAAATATGTGGTTTGTTTGGTTGCTCTTGAATAATTGTGTAGAATCTAGCAAGAGCATGTTTTGCATGATGAACCTCAAAGATAACTGCCCAAATTGTGGCTGTTGCAAGAGTTATTTTGGCTCTTGAATTTAGATCTTATAGAGGAACCTAGAGTTTAGGTGGTCTGTGATAGGTTGTGAACGGTGTATCCCGAAAAACAAGACCAATACGTTCTGTGGCCTGTGGGATGGCATATGTTTCTGAAGAATTATTAGCCCTTAGTGGTGGTAACCTAGGGTGATAGGTAGTGACCAATGGCACTCTGGTCGATCGCTGACGTGGTTTGTACATCCGTGTTTTTGAGCACGTGGTAGGCCCCTATCCCTTTGCTTTTTTGATATTATTTTTGATAGGTCCTCACAGAAAAATTAATTCTATGATATGCCGGAGATGTCCGAATAGAATTAACTCTGTTGAATTATATATAAATCATCAGAGAAATGTAAATACAGTGTTCGAATAAAGGACATAATGGTACATCCTGTAGCATACTCTCAACGAATGTTGTCCTATAAATACATATTTATATGTTATAAGGTCGCAAGTTTGAATCCAGCTAATCTCTCATGCCGTTGTGTAGTTGGACAGCATTCCTTTATGCATATAAAATAATAGATCTGATATCCTCTCTTTTGACGAGAAGACAGGATCTCCGAAAAGATGATGTTTACATCATACTAGAGATAAATTACAAACCGTCTAGCGGTAATTCATTAATTATATATAAAGTTTGAACGTTAACGAAGAGAAATCTGCGAGTGTTTAACAAATTGAAAATTAGTTAATGAATACATAAATTTGCTTATTACAGAAATTTTAATAAACAGCAGTCATAAATTATATCTGCCAGATGTTACCACCACTAAATATAGATAATACCGTATGCCCCATGAAACTGTTTGCTTACGCTTCTTCTTTCTATTATAAGAAAAACACTTTACGTACGAAAGAAAAACACTTTACGTACGAAAAAACAATTACTTTACGTATGAGTGAATGTATGCACAATACAATGTCTACTGGCTTATCGTTGTCTTGAAACACGAGGACATGTCGTCAATTTGTACGCAGTGCTTAACCTATCAAAGCGGCTTTCAAATGCGTTCATTGACACTAATAACAATACTACATTTAAAGCAGCATTTTTAAGTAATGTTTGTATTTTAGCATGCAGTATACTAGTAAAACGCAAACTAGAGTGCATGTTGTATAGGCTGGTAAAGGGTTTTGTCTTACAGCCTATCAAAGACTGGGAGAGCAGGCATGCTTTTTAAATATTGCGCAGGCTCACACAAATTACAAAAAAAAATATTTGCAAATAAATCCATTCAATCCCCACATAGTAAAAATATTGGAGGTGGTGGTTTTACTTTTTACTTTCAATCCAGATGCGGTAGATATATCAACTAAGATGTTTGTATGCACATTAAGTACTTAGCAATAGTTGATTATGTTTTTGTTTTTGTTTTTTTTGGGTTTTTTTTTTGTATGTTTTATTTATTTATTTACTTCACATCCAACAGCAAGTACACTGGCCGCTTACTGGATGGAACTATTAAGGCGACAGGGACAGGGACACTTTTTAAGTGCCAATGGTCATATCAACACATATTCGACCCCTATATTAAGGGGAAAGTGTTTTTTTTTTATCGTATCACTATTTTTTTTATTGTATACCTACAACTATACAATAGATTCAAAATAACAATATCACATTTAAATTGAGATTTTTACCAATTTTAAGCGATAAAATAAAATGTTTAAATCTATAAAATGGATATCGGTATATGCCTACTACTATACTGTGTGTGATACTTTGTATAAACTAATCATGTGATTTATTTGTTTTTTCTCAATACTTTTATATAATATTTGACTCTTACTTATGAGATTTTTTTTTCTTGTGTACTTTCATTTACGATTGAAAATCCATACCGTAACCCTCATCCTGGCTCTAAGTCATTACTCTATTCATTCTGCTGTATCTGTCTTTGTACTGTAATCTGGAACAGTATACAACTTTTGCTGTTCTTATTACATTTATTTTGATTTCACCATTGGTTTAATTAATATAATATCTCGCTTTTAGGTCAACTGATATAACATTATAAAAAATGTACGTCTTCCTTGTATGATTACTTCGTACCATAACCCACATTTAGGAGAAATTTTCATGTTGTTGGTTAGTGTCCCCTTAATAAAATTACTCCTGTTTAGGGACATCCCTATTAAGGGGACACTTTTTATATATAGGCCTATATATAATATAAAATTGTCGAAAATAAGTATTTTATATTAATTCATATCACAGTAACAGCAATTTTTTCTTACTACTAAAACAACTTCCTCCCTAAGCATCTTGGGTGCATATTGGTCTTGTAAAGGGATTGCTACTTTGTGGATCTTTACGGCATATGTAGCCCAACTGAAGTTTTTAAGCCTCGACATTCTTCTGTCTTGCAGATTCCTTCCGATTGTGCCATCGAGGCTTTCATACAACTGAACTTGTTGATGAGCTATGCTTAATACGATTATTACATGTTCCTATTCGTGTACTGTTATTATTATTTATATATTTGTTTATATTGTGTTTACGGCTATGCAGCTGTCTCTTATACACATCTAGATGTGTATAAGAGACAGATACAATGTCTACTGGCTTATCGTTGTCTTGAAACACGAGGACATGTCGTCAATTTGTACGCAGTGCTTAACCTATCAAAGCGGCTTTCAAATGCGTTCATTGACACTAATAACAATACTACATTTAAAGCAGCATTTTTAAGTAATGTTTGTATAGTGCTATTAGAAACTTAGAAACTGCACAAAGTAAATTGATTAAAACTGCGATTGGTCTCCCGAAGTTCTGTAGGAACACCCCACTTTTGCATGCCCTAAGTATATATAAGTAAAGTTCAGTGTCAAATCAGAACAAATCAACTTAATCTTATTAACCAGATTTTTTGTAATAACTGAAATAGAGAAAATTAAGCCTATATGTTCATCTTTTAAATGTTAAAGCCAATGGCTGCAAAAACATTAAGAACACTCTGGTCGATAAGATTAAGTGCAGTACTGGTGATGTAGATGATTTTTACTTATCATTGTATGTCACAAATAATCAATATAGCAAAGATCTGAATAACAGAATAAAGCGCACCGACTGTAATGATCACGGTATCTGTGACAGTATAAAAAACCATTATGGAGATTGACCCCCCCCCCACCTCCCTTAACAACGAAACCATTCATTACCTAAACTTGTTACTCAGAAGCTTCTGAATTAGAGGTTATACGGTTTTTGTCGTTTTTCGTCTTGCTGTCCTGTTTTGTATATAATATGCAAGTTAAGTAACCTTGTACAGTGTTTTAATTATTTGACATTTATAATTTAAGTCAATGTTTTATTTCCGGTGTTTGAAAGTGTTTAACTATGTATGCTTCACCTTGTTTAGAGGTATTTTTTGAATATTTTTTGAATAAAATTGAAAATTGAAAATTATTATTATTATTATTATTATTATTATTATTATTATTATTATTATTATTATTATTATTATTTTTATTATTATTCGTTATCACTTCATTAAATTTCATTGACTAACTATACTCGAAGTAGCAGTGTTTATGTACAATGGTATCAGTAGGCATATTAAATACTGATATGGCTTTTGCAACATTCTTGGAATCTCTTTTACGGTCAATGAATGAACCAAAGCAGATGGAATCCTATTTGGTAACCCAACTCGTAGTAGTATCTCGTCACTTTCTAAGTACCTATCAAGAACAACATATCTTTATTTCAATTACAGGTTCGAATAATATTCTCAGCGCAAGAACAGTGTAATATGATATACTAAACTTTACTGAACAATACGGATCAATTTCAAGTTTTTAAAAATTGTTTCCATTCAACCACACAAGTTGCAAACACGATATTTTCTACTTTCTCACCATATTTTTTCAGAATTTTAAGATTCTTCTTCCAAACCTGATTAATTTATAAGCAAATAATATCGTTACACCAGTCTCAATTGGATTCCTAGTTCTGATTAGATGTTGTTTTATATATAGATTTGATTAGGACAACATCCATTTTAGAAATAGGTAAAGGTAAGAGGAAAAAAACCCATAAATCGCGTCAATATGCTGAATTATGTGCGTGTGGGCGTGGTCCGTGACGAATAATGTAGCAGCCGTAGAGAGGCGCTTCACATCATCCCACAACAACAGGGGCTAAAATAAACTAAAGCATTCAGTGTAACCCCGTAGTCTTCGATATGTTGATTGTAAATACAGGGCTTCATATTGTGGCTAACACCTGAGCAGTGGCGGCTCTAGGGTATATTTTATGGGTTGGGGGGGGGAGCTGAGCTGTCTGACAGACAAGGGGACTTGAGGTCGTAGTCCCCAGTTGGGGGAAGGGTTTAAGAGGGGGTTCACCCTCCCAACTGAGATTATTTTAAGGACAGGAACCTCTGGATGGTCAGAAATGACACTCTCAAACTGTGACAAACGTGTGTTGGCTTGGCGTGGGCCTATTTTTATATTTTTTTTAGTCCGACTGCCCGACGAGCTCTGTCTGATAAGGGGGCTTGACCTGTCCGGTGTGGGGGGCTTAAGCCCCTGCTGCCCCCCACCCCCACCCACTGGCGTTGCCACTGCACCTGAGTTTTACAAGCGTCTTTAGGTCCACATAATAACTGTATTCCCAGATGTAATATTTACATTTTTCACCTTACTGTACATGTGAGAGACCACAACTGCGAATTACTTGTATAAGCCTACGCGCCGCAGAACGTTTTTTTTTTTTATATATTTGCAGGTATTAGGCCTACACCTTTTTATCTAATTAGTTCTACATGTACAGTATATTTATTTATTCACAATTGACTAGGCCTATATAACAATTGTTAAATTTTTATATTTTGAATATATAAGTTTATTTATCTCCACACAAAACATCATGCATATTAACAATCATTTATAGGTCCTATCTAATTACACATACTTTATGATATAAGATTTTCCAATAACTTCTTTTCGATTCTGGATCACATAATTTTCTTGGATTTATTTTTAAAAGTGCCTCATGCGTTATATTCGTTTTGTATACAAATTGATTTTTACTTACTTTTAGGCCAATACGTTAAGTTATTTACATTGTGTGGTCCATCATTTGTACATTTAAATATTATGTAAATCTTTCAATTGATATGGTTGTTAATGATATTCAGTTTACGATTCTACAGTACATGATGAAGTGCGGTTACAGTATGTGCATACAGATATTCCATGCATGTCCCGATCGATTTACCGACCCTTTAACCTCCCTCTCAACGCTTGAAATATATTTAGATCCTGTTTCATACATACGTACAACCGATAACAGATTACTGATGTGTCTGAATTATTAAGTAAATATGATAATTTCAAAGCACAGAGGGTTTATACACTGTATGTAAAATATCAAAGTATATGAAATTAATAAACACACTCAGCAAAGCAAGTGCAAGACGTTAGAATGAAGCTGAGCGAGAGGTACTGTAAAACAAGATTTCCAAATATGGAAGGCACTGTCGGCACTATCCTGCTGAGAATCAACCAGGTGATGCAGCTCGAGTAGCAGACGATAGCCAGCATGGAACGCTTAAACACGAAAATTATACCAAGAGCACCATGTGTGCACATCGTATGTAGAAATCAAGGAGATTATGTTAGCAGCAGTTTTGTAAACCCGTTGAGAGCAGGCAATTATATTATGCTAGTTGGCTTATTAGGGACTCGGGGGGCTACAATCGGTAAAACACCAAACACTAATTAATCGATAAGAACAATAATTAATTCAGCTGGCTTTACTCGAACTTGTAACAGCATATGCCTAAGTATGAACAAATAAGTGTTGTGATGATACGATAGCCAAGGGACAACTTCCATCTTCAGAGATGTGAAACGTTCTTGATTGTTGGATTACTAAGGATTTGACTTTCAAAACACAAGAGACAGAATATTAAAATCCCATCGTTACTGTGGTCATAATGGAACAAAATCTCCCTTTCAATACGAAGACTGTTTTTCATTATTCGGTTCATTATTTACGCTCCCCTCCCCCGTAATTTTACTCCTTGGTTTATTCGTCCGGTTTTGTTGTATGAAATAGGCCTATTGTATCACATAAATATCACAGTAATGATACATTATTGTACAATTGATCCGTGGATGAATTCTACAGTTTTTATCAGATTTGAATTCATCATTTAAACAGACAATATAAGCATGTAGTATCAGTGTATATCATTACCGTAATTTAAATTGTGGCATTGCTTTCGTTATTCTGCAAAACAATATTCAAATTTTGATTTGACATGATATATATGGCAATACTTCTTTTTGAAAATGTACTGTAATTTACACGTCTCTATCATGGATGATATCCTTAATGTACACCCAAATCGTTACTTTCTTTAACCTGCCCACTGAACCTAAATGCTGAACCAAGCATGCCCGGTAATCACGGTGGGTTATGGCATCTTTAAACAGCGTGAGGCCACTGGCAATTTTATTCTTTGATATATATCTGTCTCTTATACACATCTAGATGTGTATAAGAGACAGGTTTAATTTCGTAAGCCCATAAGAAGATCTTGAATCATCGGTGAGTTCTCTAAAGAACGGGAAAAAAACTTGATGAGCTGTACGCCACTGTATTCTACTTCGGAATGTGAACACTTTATTAGGACTGACTGAAAATTCGAGTTGTACATTGTTACTGTAATGTAGGCGTTTTTGTATCTGTTTATGACACTTGCACATGAGACGAATGGTCTATGTTCTCCAAGGAATTGTAACGGGTAAAAAGAGTCGCCGGCGTTTCCATCTGATTCTATTTATCCAGCGTAAATTTTCGGAGCTTTTAGCGTATTAAGATTACTGTTCCATTTAATGGGATGTGCCACACAAACAGTGGCCATACGTACGCGGTACATTCCTTTTGATAATTATATAATGTAGATTCCACTGAATGTTCATGTATTTTATACCATAACTGATTGAAACCTCTGATGTATCAGAGGTTTCAAATTGAGCCATGAGTTAATACAACGCTTCACAGTAATGCGAATACCAAGCGTTAATTTAGTACCAAAGCAGGGGTGGCGTTAACGGGGGTGGGGGACAAGGGCCTCTCGTCGGGGAGAGCTGGCCCGCTCGTCGGGGAGAGCTGGCCCGCCCGTCGGGGAGAAAAACCACAATTCGTCGGGGAGAGAAAAAGATGATATGTATTTTGCACATATAAGTAGACTCTAAATTCGATTAAATAAGCCTTTGAAACCCCTAAACTGTCAAAATTTTTGGGGCTTCGCCCACTGGACCGTTTCGAAACATTTTAAGCGCTGCTCGACCACGCCCACTTTGCTCTCGTCGAGGAAATATTCCCCTCCGTCGGGAACATCGGTACCCCCCCCCCCACATCGGGGATCTCGGCCACCCTGTCGGGCAAATCCTGGCGCCACCCCTGTACCAAAGTAATTAACAAGAAATAGTCAAAATTAGATGAGAACCACCAGGATTATTGCAGATAACAAACCTTTGCTGTCAGTGTTCTAGTTTAACATAAATAATTCCTACTTCTTCAGTATATTATTTTTTGTTGAGCATTGTCAACTCATGCTTTACGGAGTGATTTGTTGCAACTGTGGTTGCTCGACGAAATCAGGACAAGAGAAGGTTTTTGAACTCACAAAACAAAACTACATCATATCACTGTGTGTGTTGATATAAGGTTTATTATGTTATTGATGATATTCCATCGCTGTTTTCCTTGTGTTTTAGTTGTTTTATGTTAGTTTAGATTTAGAATTGCTGAATTGCAGATTATTACTGCTCATCGCCTTTTGGAACAGACTTATCATTTAATGTGCTGCACCTGCAATGTTAAATTTTCCTTTATATTAACTATCTATAAATTATTCAGAATGAAGATTAGGAGATTGCATTCTGGTTCAACTGATATTCACCAAATTGTCAACACAAGGTTTGAGGTCTTGTGCAGCAATCGTACCAATAAATGTCGTTGCTATCAGCTGAATTTCAGAACACCACGATGAATGAGCAAGCATACTGGGTAGTTGAACCAAACAGAATTTTAAATGAAGTAAATAAAAAAACAATTCGGGACAGCTGGGAACTAAGCCTTGTGTTCTCAATTGCATAGGGGCGTAGTAATTTAATATTATAGCTCCCGAAAAAAAAGTTTAAGGAGGCACATCTTTCAACAACGGCATGTTTAAACCAGAACAAAAGGAAAACCTTGAAACTTTCTAATTTGTTACTTATTGTGCTCCTGCCTTGCCACTCGACAGGTTGCTAAAAGACAATAAAATATGGACAAATATCTTTTTACAAAAACTAGTTAAAATTTTTCCCAAAGAAACGCCTGAACTTATAAAATAAATATCAACAATTCTGTTACAATTCAATTTGCCCAGTCAGATTTGTTTTGGCTGATTCACCCAGCTAATGGCTGTGTTTAAACTTATGCTCCAATTTCTTTTTCTATTGTTGTTACAATTATGAAAACAAATTTAAACAGCAAGATTTGCTTATAGTGCTTTAATTCGAAAATTCATCCCACGTAACCAATATTAACAACATCGTCACAATGAATTGTATAGGCTTAACAATCAACAAAACTATGGTTTTCAAATAAAAGACCATAATTACAAACTTTTCGTTGTCTATTTATTGTGAACTGCAATATTGTGAATCCATGGAATAACGGAACTGGAGATATATTTATCAGAGCAATTTTTGATTATAAAATTTGAACAATTATCGAGTTCTTCAAACTTGCAGGCTTCAAGAGCGTTTAAAACGTTTGTGGTGTAGATCCTTCGTGGTACAGAGTGATCACCCTTATGTTGAAGATGCTTGCAAACCAATACTGTGAACAACCAAAATATTGTCAATTATAGATCTTTTATTGATAAGGATCTCAATAGAAATAAGCACGGTATGAACTTTTGTGTTATCGTTAGTAATGTATTTTTTTTCTTTTCTTTTTTTTTTTGTAATTGTTATGTGTTTTTTTTAAATTTGAATAGACTTTGAGTAGTAATTATATGTGGTATGACAAAATGTTGTAAAATCCTACATTCAGTGATTAGTTATCTATTCTGATACGTCTAGTCCTGCCCGCTTGACGTCTCATGAAGTATCTTCCCTTTCTACGCCACTCAGTGTTGATGCCAATCTCCCTGGCGACTTTACAGCAACTGAACTTAAAGCAGACACAAAAAGAAAACTCAAGTTATCAAACAGAGTACAATAACATCCAATTGGCTGTGTTTATTTTCTCGTCTTGTTTCTGGAGGTCTAAACTCCCAAATTATGGCGCCGTGCTTCTGTCATAGGCTTGCAATAAACGTGCAGATGGCCATAAGCCCTACAGACCAATATCGTTGCTCTGCGTTACATTCAAGATCCTGGTGAGGGTGATTCACTGTCCTATTGAACCAGTGGTGGACCCACAGCTTCCTCATGAACAGCTTTCAGGTCAATGAGAAATTTGGTACAATGTTTTGACAGCTGCATATGATACCGTTTGACACCGCGTAGACTTCGCAAGAAGCTGTTAAATGTAATCCCGGATCGAATTCTTGTAAAATTCATCATGGGGAGCTTCATTCTCCAAAAGAACAACGGTCAGCGCAGGAGACAGAGAAACGGTGTTCCACAGGGTTTCGTTCTCTCGCCAATGTTGTTTAACATTTATATCCCCGATCTACCGGATACAGCATGGATACGCGGAAGACCTGGCAATAATGAGGAAAGCGATGGAAGATAGTAATAACCAAGATAGAAACACATTGGTAATTTACCTCCGGAAGTGTCGTCTCCAGCTTAACATTGCCAAACCAGTGTCAGCGTCATATCATCTTAATAACAAAGAATCAAGAAGGGAATTGGTATCTTTGTTGACAACAAACACTTGCAGTTCCAAGACACAACTGACTGGCGCTTGTTGTAGCTGCTGATTCAAAGTGTTTTCCTTGTTACTGTTTTCTACAGTCCTTTCCCTCACTTGATTTTTGAGATTTTATACTTCCTGAATACATTGGTTTACCCATCTATTGTGTGGTTTCCTGTATTTTATTTGTCCTTGTTTTCCTGGTTTTTGGATGATGTTTCTTGCTTGGGCTAGGCCCAAATCATCTTTTCACGGGCGAATGGTCACAATGCCTGGAGCCTCTGTCCCCCTTTCAGTTTAAGTCTGTTGCTCTGCCTGTGCTGAGGCCTAGGCCTACCTGCCAAAACAAAAGCAGCTTATAATGTACAACAGACGTTTAATGCTGTGTTACAACACCAAATGTAAGATTAAGATCCCGCCTACTGCTTACAATCGTATGAAAGAGTTTTACATCGTAATCGTGGTTGTCGAGCTGGCACACAGGTGAAATCCAAGGTCAAACGCAGTTCAACTTTTGAACTTTCATCTTTCAACACGATTTTCCAGAAACTGCCGTAGACTCGACCAGTTTTGATCATTTGAAGCTTGTGAGGCCATCGTCAAGTTACTTTGAAGACAATCACGCTTTTTTTCTTCTATAGGCCACCCCCCCCCCCCGTCCGAACATGCAGTTTTCAACTCTCATTGAGCAATACTAATTGTCCTTCAATGTCATAATTACAGGTGACTTCAACATACATGCTGATGTTCCACTGAATGCTTACACGCTCCAGCTTTCAGATGTCCTCAGTTCATTCAATCTTAAACAAATCATTAATGTTCCTACCCATAAACACCAGCATATTCCTGATCTGATTATTACTAATAATCCTGATCTTATCACAAGTACATCCGTTGATGCATGTGCTTTGTCGAATCACTACTTCTTCACGCGAGTCTAGATGCCAACAAACCACTTACCGGAAAAAAGTCATCTCGCAGAGAAAGTATGACAGGGTCGACTTTAACTACTGTACCAACAAAGTCAAATTACAAAGAAGCTCTCGCACTTTACTGACTCAATTCAAATCAACTCAGCTATAATTGATGAGTATAATTCCTGTCACCTTACTCAGGAATGTACTCACTCCATTGAACTTTACGTGTGTCAGATCGTACATCATCTAAATGGTTTAATAGAGTATGACGTGATGCCAAAAGGAATAAGCGAAGAGCAGAACGTAAATGGCGAAAGTCTAAAACAGATGCAAATCTTCTTGCTTACCAGAAAAATGTGCATTGAGTATCATCGTGTACTGGTTGAAAAAAACCGCCTCCATTCTGGTTAAAATAGATAGCTGTGGTCACGATAAAAAAACGCCTGTTCAAGATTGTTAGAACTGCTGAGAGCCACCCTTCAGTGGCGTCGAGGGTCCGGGTCTACTGGAGGGCCCGGACCAAGATGAAAAAAAATCTCCATAGGGCCCGAGCCCAAGCCAGGATGAAAACTTTTGTTGTCAGATTTAGGAGGAGACTTAATTTGGGAAGCGGCCGAATGGGGGTCCCAAGTGAAGGGGGGGGGGGAATGTGAGGTGTTGCCCTGGGCCCTTACTGGCTCTCGACGACACTGTCACCTTTAGCTGGCCAATGATTTCAATGCATTCTTTACTAAAGATCAAACGTCTGCGTAACAGAATCACCCCAAATGAGTCATCGCCCAGCATTGGGCGATGACTTGGTCTCCTGCTCTACAGCTTTCGAGGTTTGAGAGTTTGAAGTTATTGAACAATGAAGATGTTATTGAAATTGTCATGGGAACTAACACCTGTGACTTAGACCCTTTTCCGGCTAAGATTTTAGTGTCTCTGCCCACTACTACGATTAGTCTTTTTCTTCACTCAATTGGTTTCATTCATATTTAATATCACGACGCCAATGTGTTAAAATTAAATCGTCTATTTCTGATCATGTTTTTTGGAATGTGGCGTCCGACTGGGATCAACTCTGGGTCCTGTCCTCTTCACCATTTACATCTGTCCCCTCAGCAATATTATTAGCAAGCATTTATGCCGTTATCATGTTTACGCTGATGATATGCAGTTGTACTTCGGCTTTAAACCTGATGCGATAGACGATGCAGTTGATCGTGTTGAAGCTTATTTAAATGAAGTACAAACTTCGCTATCTACAAGTATGCTTTGTTATAATCCTAGAAAGATTGAAACTCTTGTCATACACTCTAGGCATCGTTCCAACTCACCCAATCTGCAGTATCTACACGTTGGTAATACTAACGGTCACTCCATCACTGGAAGTCCGTAATTTTCGTGTGACTTTTGAAAACACGATGTCTCTAAAGCAACATGTTACTAACGTTTGTAAATCTGTCAATTATCACATCTGTAATATTAGGCAAATCGGTGATTAGGTCGGTGATTAGGTGAGGGGGGCTAACTAACAAAATAATGTGATTTGAGATGATTTGTAATTACTTGAGCATGATCTGTGGACGGTGGATTGGCGAGTATTTTTATCAGGGGGATCATATGCCAATACATAGCATACCCTGCAATTTACCCCACGGTCCGCCACTGGTTAAGTCTTGATCTTTTCTGGGATTCAGTGCATCCTAACCTGGACCAAGGAACAATTATAAGGAGATGAAAACATATGTAATGCATGGGCTCACCACTATGAGAAGCTATTCAATTGTGTTAAAAATGATATTCATAATTTTTTTTTAAATAAAATTATTGAAATTAACTGTTCTAGCATTGATGAGAGCATTTTCAATCCATATAACTTATCCGACTGTATACTTAAACTCTCAGGGGGTAAATCCCCTGAAGTTGATGGCACCTAAAACACTGTGGTAAACGTGTTGATGTTTTACTTAGCTTATGTTTTAATGTCATGTGAATTCATGGTTAAGCCCCTAAAGAAATGGTGCGAGTTGTTTTAGTACCTGTAGTTAGTCTGGTGACATTACTAGTATGGATAATTACAAACCGATAGCACTTGCATCTGTAATGTCTAAAGTTTTTGAAAACTTGTTGATTAATTACTGTAGGGATACTCATCAGTTCGCCTTCAAAAGTTAACACTGCACTGAAACGTGGAGTAATATGTGGAGTCTGGAGATCATCAGTTCGCCTTCAAAAGTAAAAACACTGCACTGAAACGTGAAGTAGACTGTGGAGTACTATAATAGAAACGTCAAGATGTTTTAATATAACGAATGGTGTGCGACAAGGTGGAGTTATGTCTATTGATAGTCTGAATACCATACTAAGTAATTATAATTATGGATGTGAGCTTAACAAAATCAAACTTAATAATTTAAGTTACGCTGATGATATGGTGCTACTTGCACCCTCGCTCGATGCCCTTCAAAAGCTCGTTAATCTTTGTGAAGAATATGCTAATAAATTTGATATTTTATATAACTCGAAAAAATCTATGTGCATGTGCTTTAGTCCCAGGAATAGAAAGTTTAACGGGAGTTATAGGACTGAATAAAAGTTGAATTGAATTGAATTATACAGGATCAGATTGCGCTATAACCAAAATACAAATGTATGTTATTTTTAATACAGGCATAGTTGTAGTATTTTCTTTTCAAACTAATTCCTATTCCTCTATTTTAACATATTTCAATTCAAATAATAACAATTCAAAGTTTATTCTATACCGGTTATATGCATGCAAATGTATTTAAACTTTAATCATTGAGATTAGGCATATAGATAGAATATGCGATCGGCAGTGAAGGTCCTGATTTGCGAGAAGAGCATGCGCACATACTCTTGGAAGCACTGCTTCCACTCCAGTGTTAAATTGGCTCACAATAGCAATTTTAAGTGTTGTAGGGTATGCTCTGACCATGTTCTGACTTCCATTGACTCACTTAATACTTTACGTGACTGGTTGATATTGAAAACTAGCCATGCGGAAATTCTAAGCAACTTAACGAGTACGATGCGATAGGCCCGAATGTAACTTATCCTAGATACCAAAGTTGGCCAAACATTAAAAAACTTTGCTTTTCCAATATACTACAGCAATCCACTCGAAAGTTTAAGGTTTATATAAAAGATTGTGCTTAGATTGCTAAGAAATGCTAAATCAAACGCAGAAGCTGTACTACTATATATTCTTTGTTTTAGCCAGGGTATGCATACCTGCATATCTTGCTTGCCTTGACAGTCCGCCACTGGACTTAACCGATGCTAACCGGAGTACATAAACACAGATCTCCTGTTGGCGGTGATGATGTATCCCCATACTTCGGTTTTGGTGCTAGGTTGGTGTTTATTGTTTTTTTTTCTGGCTTTTTTTTGTTTTGTTTTCTTGTCTACAATATTGTCGAGTGCATAGAGACCTCATCTATTTGCGCTATATAAATCCATCTATTATTAAGAGGCACCGAAATATCTTGGAGTACGCCTAGATTGAATACTATCTTTTAAACAACACATAGAAGATGTTAAGGCAAAAGTGTTATAACGGGTTATACTTAACCGTCGTCTAGCTGTTACAACACTGGGAACTTCCGCCAAGACTCTTCGGATATCTACACAAGCCCTGGTCTTCTCTGCACCGAATACTGTGCCCCGGTCTGGAGCAGATGCCTGCATGTGAAAAAGGTGGATGTTGCAATCAACAACGCACATAGAGTAATAACCGGATGCTTGAAATCACTCCATTGTTCAGCTTCCAGTCCTTGCAGGTATTTCACCGGCCAGCCTTCGACAAAAAGCGGCAACCCTGGCTCTGGCAAGGAAAGCCTGGATATATGGATGACATATCCTACACAATACTAGCACAACAAAGGTGCCTCCAAGCAGACTCAAATCCCGCCAATCCTATAGGAAGGCGGCACAGAAGATGCTCCAGTCCAACCCTGAGGATCTATCTAAAAGTGCATGGCTACCATCATGTTGGAAGCAGGCGTGGTAGTGAGCTGGGCCTTCTCACATCCACCAGTACGTCTGGGAACCAGGAGGAGGTGTTACTGGAGAAGGACTACCATGTCAACAATCTACCTTAATGAACCGCTTATGCACAGGAGTTGGTCGCTTTAAGTCAGAAATGAAGAGGTTGGGCTTGGCAGATAGTTCCACATGCGAATGCGGTGTGATAAAGTTATCAACACCTGTCCCGTCTACATACCACCTTCAGAAGCTGATCCCTTTACCGTTGGACCTGCAACGAGGGTATGGCTAAAGTTGGCCATCTGATAGTACACGTAAGAAAGAAATACGTATGTAATTTATTGTGTTCATATTATAGTGAATAGGTTCTCGATAATGCCCTCACATTAGAAACCTTTTTTTTCAAAAACATAATCTGCAATGTTAATTTATTTATTCAATACGTTATTGGCTTTCTCTAGGCCTATCATAGTAAGCCAAAAAAAATAAATAAATATAAGTTTGCTAATTGAAGTGAAGTTAGGAAGTGGGTAAACACAAAGACCACCAATGGTGGAATGAAAATCGTACCGGACCACTGCTGAAGACCATCAACGGTTTCGGTTAATAATGTGGTAAAGTTATTGGCAAGCATGTAATGGCCAATTTATTAATTTTTTTACGATAGAAATTGCTGATATGCTGACAATGCTCTAAATACATTAAATTCAAATGATATTGATATTTTTTAAAACTTTTGATTGTTTACAGCTGATATATAATAATAATAATAATAATTGTCTTTAAGTTAATTTAATCTACTACATGGTTCATTGCTCAAAATACATTATTTTGTCACCGTAAAACACTTGCACGTACACTTACTTACTTTAACACTTACAACTAATTTCTTAATTTAAAAGGAAGTAAAAATATATACGCCTACAGCCTATATGTACATTACAAACCTATAATGACATTATTCGAAGTACATTTTCTGAGTTCAAAGGTTTCTTATTATCTCTGCAATTTGTTCATTGTTTGTCTAGGTTGAAGTAAAAGAGTACTGCCCTCATAGAGCTCGGTTGTGCACAGGTATTGTGTCAGGTAACGAGAGGTACCGCGATAGCAACTGTTACAGTTAATGATGTCATAATTCACTATGTAAATAATGTTTCAGTACACGCTTGTTCGACTAATGCCAAAGATGCCTTTGATGCCATTCCAGGCTTAGCAGGCCTATGTTTCACATGGATTCCCGAATCCTTTAGTAATGATTGGTGGAGGTTTTGTGGTACATGAAGCATACATGAAACAAGCACTTGTTTGGCACCATTCGTATTTGTAAATTTGTATTATTGTTGTATAATAGATATGATCAAGAGAATTGTACTTTTAAGATGATTGCTTTTCGGTTTAGCGTCATCGGTTCAAATCCTCTGACAGCATAATGTCATATGTCTCCACTATCAAGCTTACCTCTCAGAAAAGCAAGGCTCTATAAATATGACATAAAATAATTATGAGCTCACTGTATGGAAGAATAATTGCAAGTATGTTACATAATATACTTGCAAAATATCTTAACCAGTAACACGGCTACACTGGTCTCCAAACACATACAAAAAGTGGCAATTATATTGGCCGAACGGTTAATGTAGGGGCGCCCCAATCTACAGCCATATCGACGCTGGCTCAAACGGCACGCTGGCTTTGGTTCTGGTGGTAGAACAAGTCCTCTCAGATAAGAACTATAAAACGTAGGCCCAGTGTATGCAATGGCTCGTGTTTGTGTAATATTATTAATAATAATAATAATAATAATAATAATAATAATAATAATAATAATAATAATATTATTATTAATAATAATAATAATAATAGTAATAATAATAATAATAATAATAATATTATTATTATTATTATTATTATTATTATTATTATTATTATTATTATTATTATTATTTATTTTTGCAGGCGATTTTCTCTGAAGTATGTTTTTAGACATCTGAACTTTAAAATGACCTTATTCCGGTTTTACTCAACCTAGGAACATGATTTAAACACCAAAATAAATCTTATATATTCATCTATCGAAATATATTAATAACTAATTTTTAATTTTTCGTACCACACGACTCATTTTGTCACAACAGTTGACATATTGCTAATAATTCTAACGAAATAATATACACCATCTTTGTTTCACCAACAGTTTCTTACACCACCATTGAAGTTGCTGTCGAACGACTGTCTCAAAGTAACTTACTGGGAGCTTATCATATAATAAAAAAACATTTTCAACTCTAAATCAACTTATTTCCACAAATAATCTCAGCATAGATTTTACTCATTACAGGAGAGTGGTTTTGCAAAAATTACATCACATGTTTGGTAACAAATTTATCAACAATTCTCTCACATGGGTATTAAGTCTCTAAGACACTATAGCAGATTCAACTGAACTGTTCAATACCATGCTAAGGCCTCCCAAAAAACGTAGGTCCTCTTACTTACAGCACTTAGTGTGCTGAAATTAGTGTGTCTTTTATGTCTTAAGATTTGATTTACTATTTTAAATTTTAAGAAATATATATGTTGCTAGACAAGGCTACATTTTTCATTTTGATATTTGACAAAATATATATTTAGGGAAATTGTTAAAAGGAACGCAAGAACAATAGTTCCTGGTGAAACTTTATTCGACCATTTTGGTTGTTTACACAAGCTATTCATTATTACGGAGCATTCATTTCCCTTTTTAACTCGGAATGTTGCGTGTCTATTTTGTCTTCGTTGTTAAGGTACGTTAAGGTAGATATTGCTAAGTTCTTTTACCTTAACCGGCCTATTTAACCATAACTAGATTTCACAATAAATTAATTTAGGAGATACTGTATATAACAACCGGTGTTAGTGATATAATTCCACAATCTTCTGGTATCTGCTTGATGACGTATCCAGCACAGTATATTGGTGTATTTATAGTCGTTGTATCCACTGTTTAGACCACATTATCCATTCTCTCAAATTGTTTCACTAATTAAGGTTTATATACTTGCCGTATATATCTTCAAAGTATTATTGTTTATCTCTTGGATTTTGAAATGAAATCTCTGTTAATGGAGACTAACGTACATCTCTTTTAATGTTTTTAAATAGATTAAACTGACAGCATCTTTAATTTGATTTCAGAATGCGCGTGACACACGGGGATGTATTCTTACATTATATTCGACCAGGTCAGTTTGTCGACTCGCCAGAGTGGCTGGCTAATGACGGATCCAAGAGGGCATTTCAGGTGAGTGTAGGCAGAGTATTAATACAAGGAAAACCTGGTAAATTTACGTCAGCGTAAAAAGGACGATAAAATTGTAGGTTTACGTCAAACCGATTTACATACGCAAATTCTTACCTTGTAATTAACGCTTTGTTAATAAAAACAAAATACAAAACCCTTGTAAAATGTATATTAAGCACACCACTCGATTCTTATGTGTATATACTGTATTCACTTGTAGCATTTTAAGAGGTACAAGCAAGTAGGGATCATTCTAACGGAATGTTAGTAGGGTTGTTAAGTTTCATCTAAGAAACTTATGGAGAATCAGGAAGTTCATAGATAGGTGACGTGCCATTCTGCTGTGAGGGCACTGGTTCATTCAAGACTGGACTACTGCAATTCACTGTACATTGACCTGTTAAAAAGAGATTTATACACCTTGCAGAAATTCCAAAATTCTGCTGCTAGACTCATTTTTTTCTTGTCACGTACTAATACATCTCCCCTTATTCGTGATCTTTATTGGTTGACTGAGTACAGGAAATAATTAATTTCAAACTTCTCTTTGTTTTCAAATAACTTTATGGCGTCTGCTCTTTTAATCTTTCCAGTTGTCCTAACACTATATGTATGTGCGCTTAACAAGATCTTCCAACTTCATTCAACTTGTTCGACCGATTGCTGCCCAACTTTGGAATGGTCTGCCTAATTCTCTCAGATCTTGTGATTGTAAGCCCATCTAAAAACACACATTTTTCAATAGTTTCTCTCACCTTGCTTAGATCGTATTTGTTTATTGTTTTTTTTTTCTTCTTATTTTACTGCTGCTTTATTGCATTATTTATGTTAGCACACTTTGCTCGGGGGATGTTTTTGACTTATTGTGGAGAGTTGCTTACAGCGCTTCGTAACTGAAAAGAAAAGTAACAAAATGGCACAACACACTTCTCTGTGCCAGAAATACAAACAGGTATATATTTGATGCTATATATACAAGTTTGAAAGGCAAATGGGAGAAACCCATAAAACAGAAAACGGCCATATAATGCAAAACAATTTAAAATTAAAATTAAAACGGAACAGTAGAGAAAATCCGATCAGAATGACAAAATAAACTAAGCATCCACTGGAAGGAATCCCAATATCTGCAGACGGATCCGTTTCGGTTTTCCAGGCCTCATCAGTGCAGCTAGAGTACAGACCCAAACGAAACGTTCGACCAGCTTAGGTAGGGCCCAAACTAGTCCCACGACCACTAATGATTACAGAGCCAAACCAAGGCAACATATATACACAGCCCAGGTGTGAATGCAAATAGTGGAATACAAGCTATGCGGCTTGGTTCCAGTAGATACAGAGAATATTTTGTCATTCTTAACGCGTCCTACAAAATTCTTACGAGACAGCACTAGTAGCGAGAGGTCGCAGGTTCGAGTCCTGGCAGAGGCATTTTATTACACAATTTCTTTATTCATTTATTTACAGGACTACATTCGTTGAGAGCTATGCTACACGATGTATTATTATGTCCTTTATTCGAACACTGTATGTACCTTTCTTTATATATAATTTATATTTAATGTTTTTGACTTACTGTGGAGAGTTGCTTACAGCGCTTCGTAACTGAAAAGAAAAGTAACAAAATGGCACAACACACTTCTCTGTGTCAGAAATCTAAACGGGTATATATTTGATGATATATATATATATATATATATATATATACATATATATACATATATATATACATATACATATATATATATATAAGTATATATATATAAGTATATATATATAATTATTTACAGGACTATTTACAGAACACTGTATTTACCTTTCTTTGTATATAATTTAACAGTGTTAACGGCTATCTTGATTTATATTATATGCAACTATTTGTTTCTAGCCGTACTTATTGTGTAATGGAGTGTATCTGGTGGTATTTGAATATGTTCAACCACGAAGCCTCCGTGGTCTAATGGTTATGACGCTCGCCTTGACAGCGAGAGGTCTCCACCAGAGGCATTTTATTACACAATTTGTTTATTCATTTATTTACAGGACTACATTCGTTGATGTTATGCTACACGATGTATTATTATGTCCTTTATTCTAACACTGTATTTACCTTTCTTTGATGATTTATATATATATATATATATATATATATGTATATATATACATCGTTTGCTATATACAATACATATATATATACATATATATTGTATATAGCAAACCAACTCGGTTAAAAATTTACAAAGAATATTATTAATAATAATATTAATAATAATAAAAATAATCTGATCAATTTCATCTAAATTAAACTTTAATACGGCCAATTCAATAAATAAAATGCGTTGAGTTTCTTAAATCTCATAATCTTAATTAGTTTAAACCACTTGGTCGTAATAGAGACTTCATGTTGATTTTATAAGTAAATTTCGCCCCGGGAAGGGTTAAGGGCGATTTCATGAAAGGTTGAAATTTCTGTACGAAACCAACATGAATAAATACCAATCGCTGTTACGGTTTTACAGCTTTATTTAATTTATTTTTACAGGTGACTATCACTGCTGAAGAAGATTGTCGCTACGTTCAGTGGTCAAGACGAAAGTTAGAATCATTCCTGAAGCGGGAACCCTTCATGAAAGTGGTTCTTCAGACAAGTATCGGTAGAGACGTCTCCCAGAAATTATATGCTATCAGCCAGGGCGAGAAACCAATATCAAATAAATCACCCCGAGCCGACTCAACACTAGAAGACCATGAGGATCAGGATATAAATGAAGACACAGGACTACTGAGACACAATTGGGAGCCAGCAGTGGACATTGACGATGACGACATCAGGCGCGACAGTGATCATAGCGCCGCCTCAGCGGTCAACATTCGACAAAGCATCGCATCTGGCAGAGGTGTAGAGACTGCAAATGATGGTGGCGCACATCGCACTGCATAGCTGTTCCCATTTCACAGCATGTTTCCATTGCATGATATGGTAACTGCCTCACGTGCGTAAAAAGTGCGATGCATGTATATTAGGGCCACCGGGTAGAAGAGTAGACTTGATTACACCAGCGCCCCTTCTTACGCCCACATAAACAGAAACAAAAGGAGCAATAGACAGAATGTCAAAACACATTTAAGTGAATTTACGTTTATTTAAATAATTATTATCCGGTGGCCCTCTTTATATCTAAGCCCCATTGTATATGCCTGTAAAGTATTTGTAAACTGCACATTTTTTTTATTTTTTTTATTTTTTATTTTTTTTAATGTATAATGTATATTTAAAGACCGACATACAATGTGAGTTAACATTCTCTCTCACTGCTGTCATTCTTAATATATTGTTTGTAAATTTCAAGCATCTTCGCCCTATATACTTCTCCATACATCATTATCATCCTAGAGGCAGCTACAGTTAGTAACTCAATGGCACTGCGATGACACCATGTGTTGCAGGAACAATTATTTGTCGACAACGCGCAATTGTAATACACACACGCACGTACTGCTTCACCCTTGACGTGTGGCGTACGTATAACACAATGTTTATTTGGCATTGTGTAATTCACTAATACACGTTTTTCTTTTCTTTTGATTTAGCTACCAAATCTTAACACGGTTCTAATGCTCTTAGTATTCACACGATCTGATAAGCCAGTGTGCATAACTTTTTTAACGGTTTTTGAGTGACACCTCAAAGCCGTATTCATTTTGTTAATATCATATGTAATGATACGGTAATGGTAATGATGATAAACAAAAACTATAATAATTTTTTATAGTATTATTAGGCAATAGTACGGTTATTGACTTATTGATATAGTGCTTAGACATACTGTATTGAAATGTATTCTCTAGAGAAAAAAAATAATAATGATTAAGACAATACTACGTTCTTTAGCCAACGTACGAACAGCGCCTTAATCCATAATGGGGAAAATTGGTCACGAGGGCGCCATTTGATGATTTGCCACGGAGAATCCTAGAATAGGAAATTCTGTAATTATATAAAAAAATGGAATGGTAAGGTCAATAACTTTCATTCTTGATTAAATTTGTTTTAGCAGACATCTGGTAACATAACGTATTGAATAAATATAAATCAGTCAAGTCAATGAAAATGAATTCACGTGTACCGACATATACACGTGAACAGACAAACATAGTACAATAGCAATCTAAGCAAGCATGCGCAACTGAGTAAAAATCATGCATATTGATGTGTTTTGCTATCCCAAATCTAGTACGATATGACTAAATGTGTAAAACGTTTAAAAAAAAACAGTAGGTCAGCCTTTGCAGCTATAGACAATGCCGTAGCCAGCTGGGACAGTTGGGACAGTCCTACACAATTTGTCCAATAGGTCCATGAAGAATGGTTCCACATTCTAAAAAATGAGTCCAAGCTATGAAATCTTATGCCTAAAATGAGTCCACTTTTTAGAAAAATAGGTTCATTCTTTTCATATTTAGCCTAAAATGGGTCAACTTTTAAGAAAATGGGTTCACATTAGTTAAATTGCGCATAAAGTGGGTCCACCCTGATATTGTCCCGCACTGTTTGAAAATCTTGGCTAAGGCTGCGGCATTGGCTACAATCATTTGTAAGATTATTTAGGTATCAAATAATCCATGATAGAATGCATAGATGTTATTCCCATCGTAATAAGATTTAGCATCACCACTAAACGGAGTGCCACCATTGTTATTATTACTATCATAACGGTTATCTTAAAGAACATTGGCAGAAGTTGATTCTGTTGAGACAAACATTTCACAGTTTTAATGGTGAAACACTAATCGCGATATAATGATCGCGACATAAAGGTCTGTTGAGCCCTTGGTGACATTTCATCTGGACGATCGATTTTAATGCCCTTTAATCTTGGACTAATAAATGCATGGATCTACAATATACTTCATGATAAATATTGCCACGAGTCAACAATGAATATATTACGCAGACGTAAAATCCATTAATCGAACTTATAAAGTGTTGTGAGATCGGTAATCGTGCCAATGTAAGAGAACGATTATATACAACTATGATTTAGCTAGCTGATAATAAGGGATTATGGGTTATGAAACGCGACATGAATACTATCTAGGTCATGGTTAAACCCCTGTGTTATAATTAGTGTAATTCATTTTAATGATCTAGCCTCTGCATTGCGGTGTCACAGAACAGTTTGGATTCCAGTGGATTCAGCCCTCTCCCTATTAGCTGAAAGCATAATAAATTTGGCCCTGGCCCAAAAAAAAAAAATACCTCTATCTCCTCCGGCAACTATTATAATTTCTACTTCTTGAGACCAAATCAGGGGATTTCGGTTATTATTTCAGAAATTGTTAGCCCTGAATTCACTATGAACGTTACGTGTAGAGGGGAGGCCAAGTTCATTTCGAGTGGGACGCGGGATGGGTGATGTCGGACACTGTGAAACTGGTAGAGCATATGGGGCAATAAGTAAAATACAGTAACTTAAATATTATCTTGTATTATTAGCCTTACACAGAGCTAAGTTCAAACTGCCATCGTTATCGTGTGAGTATGCCTGACGCAAGTGGTGGGGGTCGTCATTTCCATCGCGTTATTTCGCAACGTGGTTGGCATAATATTCTTGTGATATTTCGTTTCGAAACATCTCCAAATAATCGATAGTTTTTCTAATGACCAATACACTACATACCTTGGAAAAGAAGAAAAGGCAAAACATCATTAGTGATCCGTACTTTAAAACCAAATGAATTACTCACGACTCGGGTAAAACAACTCTGTTTCTGAGATTGAAACTTACGGTTGAATGTTGTCTATCATACAATAAATGTAATATCTGGCTTTGTGATAAGTCTAATAACGGAGAGCCTAAGGCTTATTGAAGCGACAATTCCATCAATACATTGCATTAGGATAATGCAAATTAGTAAGCTGTTTAATGCTGCCAATCTATACATCTGGGCCTCATGTTAATCGAGCGTTCAGTCCATCACACCCCACCCAAATTTTACTGCCTCCTTTGTGCAGATGAGCAATTTTTAAACGCTATATTATTGAACACAACAGGGCCACAGGGTTCAGCACACTAGTTTTAACCAAATTTATTCTTCCATGTTTTAACAAAATACGCTGCATGTGAGTCCTGATGATAATATTAATAATAGTAGGCCTAATTGTTTAAATATTATTAGAAATAATAATGTTTATCATAATATCACTAGGCCCGTAAACTTTGCAAAAGAAAGATTTTATTAAATTTGGTAAATACTGGAAAGAAAAACAAAACTTGGTTAAATGAATACTAATCTAATATAAAATGCTTCAATCTATTTAAAGGGATTGGTAATCCCCGCACACAAGCAATGGACAGGGAAATTAATCAGTTTTCTTTCGACCGAGCTTGTCAATGCCGAATATTTCTAATATGACTTAGGTGTTTTTTTTTTGTTTTTTTTTCGTAAAAATAATAATTTTGATGATGTTTTGCGTCAGAAGTTAATGATTATTGAAGATTAAAATGCGCCGTTACAAAATATATTTAAAAAACGTATGATCAAAGCTTGCTATTTTCGTATTAGGAGAATGTGGGTGATGGACCGCAAAAAGAACAAAACAAAACAAAACAAAACAAAAACAAAACAGACATGTTCCCCTGAGTCAATTATTTACACTCCAGTAGCTAAAGTCACACATTGCCCCTCAATGCTACGGCTACTGCAGCTCACCTTCCCGTCGTGCCACAGTAACTGGCTATCCATACACATGTGAACGATAGGAATTGCTTGTTTCCTCGGTTTAATCGTAGGGCGCCGGCTCGGCTTGTGGTCCAGTATTTAGCACTCATAAGTAAAAAGGCCTAATTATAGATGTGAAAATGTATGCTAAAAACCTATAAAAAAAATAAGCCTTATCTCACTGCACTGTTATATTGTTTGTATGTATTTCCATCTGACCACCATTTTATTTCATTAATTTTATGCACTGTAATTTTTATGTGTAGTCAAATCAATCAAGCTACGCAATATTATACTAGTGTATCATTGTAATACAATTCATTCATGTGCTTGGGCTAGGACTACATATAAGTAAATGCGCAAGGAGAACAAGAATATTACACTTGTTAGGCCTAATGAAATGTGTTGGCCTATTATTATTTGTTACTGCACATTCAGATCTATACATTTAACGTACATAAGTAGATCTATGAGTCTATGTATTTGGTAATGTATGGATTTTTATGTTGCCTTTATATCATTAAGCAAATGGTGCCAAATTTGATTCAATGGTGGGCTATCATCGTATAGTATGTCGACACCGTTTGCAACCCTCGGCCCTTTCATGCCATTTTACTATAGTTCCCCTATGCTTATCCTGCGCCTCTAATGATGTTATATATAAATATACGGCATTTTTTTTTATTAAACCCACAACTTTATATATATATATATATATATATAAAAACATATATTGCCTTGGTTTGGCTCTGTAATCGGGTGTGTGTGTGTGTGTGTAAGTGTATGTAGACCTACACTTTATCGTCTCAATTTTCATTATGGTAATTCTCTATTTCGTTACCGTACCATTGCAATTTTTTCTCCTTTACCTCACCAAAACATCGTATACGACGTAGTTTTTTCTGAATGCTTATTTCTTTTGTTAAATTTCAGGTGATAATGTGAGCAAAAATCATGTGTTGTCTTCGTGTGAAAGCTTTTCTGAACATATAACATCGGTTTAATGCGTAGACGTATGTATATTCATCGCTACTTTCAGGAGATCGTAAATGTCGTTTGAGTGTAAAACATATTTCTCAAGCTCGAATGAGAACAACTACGTCGTGAACTGGTAAAAATGTAGGCCTAGATGTTGGAATTCATCAGGATGCAACCCTAACAATCATAGCTGCACACTATTGAGATGAAGGACCGGGTTGGCATGGGCTTGAACTTGCACCAATGTTTCACATGATATGTTTTGTAGACTGAGGAATTCGGTTGTGGTCACAGGAGGGACGAAATAATGGCGTCATCGGACTAGACAGCGCTGCTGTGATGGTGCCAACTGTAGGCTAAATTTCCATCCGGGTTTTTTTTTTTTTTTTTTTTTTTTTTTTTTTTTTTTTTTTTTTTTTTTGCTCTTTCTATTTGAGGGTTGACATTTCTACACCTCTGTACGCTAAAGTAGGCCTATTCACGTATTATAGGCCTATGCCATTTCTCTGTATAGTAAAAAGTATTTATAGGGAAATTTTACTATAGCCATACAGTCTTGTTCAAACATGAACATTTTTTTTATCTTCTCTGATATTACATAAATCACAAACAAATGCATATCCCCGCCTCTTGTATATTGTTGCTAATTTCCCACAAAACGACATCGTAACGTACGTAAGCACGTGCGTTTGAGGGATGGAACAGCACGGCATGATTGTGAGACAAGCACGTGATTCTTGCCCTGTTCTGATTGTTCAGTTGTTAAATTTGATTCGTTTTCCAGAAAGGTACATTTGAGAGACTAACTTAATTTCTGTACCAGGAATTAACACGTTTCCAATATCCTAGCACGTTATTCATATATTTAGCTAAAGGAATTTCACTCCTATGCAATATTTTCTTGTAAAAATTGAATGTATGTAGTCTTAAGTGTAGCCGGCCGAGTTTGATCAGTCATTATTTAAATTCATAATAAAATCTGTTTTGATATTATACGGATGCAATATGAAATTTGAAAAAAAAGAAAATCGTACATATTAATTATTAGCATGATGAAATTGTATATCAATAAATTTAGAATTAAGAATATGAAGTATATAAAGCAATAAATACACTATCGAATCCCGCAAATCTATTCACTTACAGTATAAGCTCCAGTTTTAACAGTATTATTGTCTGTATTCTTCTGATAGTACGGTATTCATTGTGAATGCATTTGAAACATCTTTATGTTATGTTAGATTAGTTTAAACATATTATGTTTGAAATGCTGTGATTGTGTTATTTTTTGGAAATTCCAATTACTGGCAAAACTGCATCGTACTGAATATAATCATTATTATTACTATATTAATAATGATATAAAGACAAGGTTCAGTGTTAATTGACAGTTCACTGTTTAGTTCTTCTGTATATCCCTTGATACATCTAGTTTTCTGTAGGTTTGGATTTTAAATAGGCCTAGTTACTTTATATTATGGTTTGATTCTGATGTATTTCTAATTGCGAGAAGCAATATTAATAGATTGAGGTTGTGCAATGTGACACATGATTCAGTTACTTTAATGGATAAAGAGGTTGTTCCCCGCGACAGCTACATACATTTTCTGATCTCAGTGATAATTACAGTATGTTTCCACTTTGAGAAAAGCGTCTCACCTTCCGACACAGGAAAACGCAATATCCGTTCTACTAACGTTCTGTCACATGTACCTAATAGTATTATTTTTAATTATTAATTTACTTTAATACACAATATAAATATGATAGTAAATTAATAATGTACTTTAATACAAATTTTAAAGTAAATTATTAATATACTTTCGTATTTATATTGTGTATTACAGAAATGGTTCTTAACTGTCTTGTTTCTTTTCTTGTAGCTTTAGGTTCATGGTAATATTTGGTTCCTTCCTGTAGCGCCTTAAGCACTACTGCAGTGGATTTGTGCGCTTTATAAATTTTATTATTATTATTATTATTATTATTATTATTATTATTATTGTTTTGAAGTTAAATTTTGAGCATAATTAATAATTATATAAGCTTTAATACATTTAATAAACGTCATTTCTAAGCCCCTTTCATCAGATCCTAAGGCTCTTTTATGATGAAAAACTATTTGAATACATGCAAAAATAATTCAATAATTCTTCTATCTATCAACCAGAAACCATTGAATACATTTATAATCAATGTAATTAATATGTACTTTAATATAAATTACATGGTTTCTAATATTATTAGATGTCAATAAAGTAAACAAGCAAAGATTTCCGCATTACTTACTTATTTGATTCGTACGGACTGAAACATAAGATTTCAAACAATGCGAAGAGTAATAGCTAGTTTAAATTACAAACATTAGACCAAATAAAATAAATCGTTTGTTTGCCCTTCTTTAAAAAAATGATAACTAAGGGCGGGTGGAGAAAGGGTTTTTTTTTTTGTTTTTTTTTTAAATACTCATCAGATGGAATAAAAATATCCACATAGGCCTAGAATGGCAATATCTTACATCAAACAACAACTTTAAACTAATTTGTAGGGCATCTAGCGAAAAATATAAATTCACTCACATTTTTTTTATTTGTAAAGAAAAAAGCTAAAAAAAAAACTTTTTTAAGTTTTTATTTTTTTTTGTTTTTCCGCCCCTAATGTTTTTCAGTGAGTTAGGGGCGGGTGGAGGAGGGCAAACAAACAATTTGGGTTTTTTTGGCCATATTTGTAACTGCGCTCAAGTTTCATTTTGTTCCTTTGGAAAGTTCATTCCTCCGTTTGTCATTCATTCATTCATCCATTTCATTTCATTTCATTTAGCCAATATTACCATCATACAATCCACTGTATGCCTAAATTTTTCAATTCAATCAATATTCTGTGCTTGAGCGTCTACGGCATGTCACACATCATTCTGGAAAACATGTTTTGATAGTAGCCTATGCAGTGGCGTAAAGTACGCCTCCTATGCACTCTCGTGCGGCGGTCCGCAGGGCCCCCGGCCACTAGGGCCCCTAACGACATGGTCCTCGATCTAGCACCCTGACCGAAAAGGGCTTTGTTACAGCATAATGTATCTCTGACGTGGACTGTATATCATAATTGCATCCCGTGGCGAATTGAGGAGGGGCCTCTAAATTTTTAAATTTTAAGTCCGAGACTGCTATTTCCGGGCATTTAGAGGTGCTGTAATTATAAATTTTCTTACCTCAGCTGAGGTGATGTTGATTTTTTATCAGTGAAAGTCTCTCCCTTATCCCTATTTAACATTCCTGGATTCGCCAATCATATACCATTTATTTTGTCGTTAAATACATTTAGAATGCAATGAAAAAACAAATTGGTCTTTATTATTGGTCTTATTGGTCTTGGTAAAGACCAAGCGCCGCGGCGCTTGGTCTTTACCAGCTTTGGTTTTTACTAAGAAAGATTATAACATTGTAAAGATGAAAGATAAACAATTTTGGGGGGCTGCAGAAAGGTGGTATTTAATTGGAGGTGTTTTTTTTTTTTTTGGAGGGAGACAGACCTGACCCGGGATTTATCAATCTCAGCTTAGCAAATGTCTTAAGTCAAAAAAGTTTAGAAGTCCGTAAGCAGATATCTGAAGCTGATTTATCAAACCATCTTAGCAAAATCTTAGCTTAAAAACGTCTTAGATGGTTCATGCGTACAATCAACTTTTTAATTTTAAGCAATTCTTAAGTTAAGGCAATATGATAAATTTGACTTATGCAAAAAATGGACTTAAGATTAAGCTGATTTCTAGCTTGATAAATCCGGCCCCTGTAGTTCTTATCAACAGATTGTGACTGCTAATACAAAGTTACTTCGACAGCGAGTCTACCATAACGAAAGAAAACTTCATTCACGCCTAGTACAGTAATATAATATTGAAAATATTACTAATATGGGGGGAAAAAACGATGACTTTTTGCCGGGCAGCGATTTTTTTTCCCTGAACGTTTGAGACAGAAACAATTGGTGGCGCTATAGCTTCAGCAAAATAGCAGAACCATTGATAGAAAGAGTTGTTAATAAACCTATTAAACAACTGGAGTTCAAGGAGACAAGGAGACTAAACAATGTGTATCATCCAATATGGCTGACGTAGGAAAGCGCCACCTTCAGGCTTAATACACATTATTATAACCATAAATAAGCCCTCTGACTAACTATTAATTTGGATTAATCATTATCATAATAATTATAAATTATAAAACTATCGTAACCAAAAAAAGTCCAATGAAGTATATGGTTTAAATATAAAGTACTGAGGTATGAAAATTGAAATCATCTACGTTACAACCATACACCGCAACGCCCGAGTATCAACATACGGGTAACTTGTTGTACTCAATTACATGTGTAAATTGAGGGCCTCATTGAAACGCTGATGATGTATTGTCCCATGCTAAATACCAAAACAATCATAAAAATATTTTTTTTAAAATAACTTGCCCATTTTAAAGCAACATAAAAGTTATCAACTTTAACATAGAAATTAGTATATTTAAAAAAATTATATCCATCAGTTTACAACGAAAAGTGATAGAAACACTTCCAGTCACTGGAAGTGTTTTATTACTTTTATTATGTTTTTCTGGTTTAAAAATCAGGGTACACATTTTTTAAATTCAATAATTTCTATGCACAAGTTAATAATTTGTATGTTATTGCAGAATGAGCAAGTTAATTTCAAAATAAATTTTTATTATTTTTTGACATTAACTCTTAACTCTTAACACTCTCTTGTCCTCTCATTGGACATTGAGGCTTCAAGAATCATCTTCTTCCACTTTTTTTGTCTTTCGCCACAACTTCTGCATTCTTCCAGCTACTGAAACCAAGTTCTTTTCTTTCTGCTTCAACGGTGCGCCTCCACGTTGTTTTTGGTCTACCTCGACTCCTTTTTCCCTCAGGTGCCTATTCCAATGCAATATATGAGTTGTCTTTATGCCCTTTCCTTAATACGTGCCCTATCCATCTCCATCGTCTTTTTAAAATCTCTATTCTAATTGGAACAGTGTGTGTGTTATTGTGTAGATGTTCATTTGTTATTTTCATTGGCCAATGAGTTCTCATTATCTTTCTTAGGCAGTTTCTGTGAAAAACATCAAGTTTATTCTTGTCGATTTCATTCAATTTCCAGGTTTCGGAGCCATACAAAAGAACAGAAATAAAATTTGAGTTCAGGAGTCTGAGCTTGCTTTTTCTGCTGAAAGTTCCTGACTTCCATATCTTACTTAGCTGTCTGAAAGCATTTTGTACTAAAGCAATTCTGCGTCTAATATCCTCATCAGTTCCACCTTTTTTTGACAGAACAGATCCAAGATAAGTGAAAGATTCAATATCTTCAACTTCTTCTCCATCAATGAGGATTGGTTCTATACACTTATTGTCGATTCTTGAAACTTTGGTCTTCTGTACAAACATTAACACGTAACCCAGCATACTGACCATTAGTATTCAACTCATCTGTCTTGTCCTGTAGGTGTTGTTTACTGCTGGCCATAAAGGCACCATCGTCAGCATATTTGAGATCTTCTAAGGTAGTGTTGAAGTTCCATCTTAAGCCACGTCTCTTGTTGTATTTAACAGTGGCTCTCGTGATCCAGTCCATCACAATAAGGAACAGGAACCCGGACAAAACACACCCTGGACGTACGCCAGTGAGAACGCTGAACCAATTACGCAGTTCTCCATTGCAAATCACAGAGCTTTGGCTACCGTCGTACCAGTTGCTGATGATGTTGATGAGCTTCTTTGGAATAGTGTACTTTTCGAGTATTTTCCACAACGCTTCCCTTGTGATGCTATCAAATGCTTTCCTATAATCAATAAAATTGATATATAATGAAGCATTCCATTCGAGGTTCTGTTCAATGATGTTCCTGAGGATAAAAATCTGCTCGGTTGTTCGACGACCACGTCTGTAACCAGCTTGTTCTCCTCTCAGGACATCGTCGATTTCAACTCTTATTCTATCAATAATGACTCGCCCAAAGATCTTACTTGTAGTTACCATTAGAGAAATACCTCGATAGTTACCGCATACAGTCAAATCACCTTTTTTGGGTAGCGCTACAAGTAGGCTTTTCTTCCAGTCATTGGGTACTTTCTCTGTGTTAAGAACATAATTAAATAAATTTACTAATGCGAGTTCAGAAACATGTTTGCAAGATTTCCACATCTCAGAACTGATACCATCAACACCTGCTGTTTTTCCATTTTTCATCTTTCCTATGGCATCTCTTACTTCCTGGATGGTGATTTCTCCAGTATTAATATTAACATTCCTAAAAGCTGCAGTTGGAATTTCAGGAAGCTCTGAGCTATGATTGATATTAGCATGCTGGTTCAGAGTTTGTTGGAAGTGCTCTTTCCATCGTTCCCTGATCTGTTCGTCTGATGTTAATAACTGTCCCTTTGAATTCTTGATTCCTGCACTTCTACTTTTGCTCCTGTAACTCAGGCCTTTTGTGGTCTTATAGACTCGGTCCATGTCGCCATTAGCATCTGCTTTTTCTGCTTCACTTGCAACACTTTCTACCATGTATCTTTTGTCTGATCTTACTCTTTTGTTTGTATGTTTTTTGCTTAATCTTCTTTATTCTTTCTGATTTTGCTTCTTCAATTTTTAAGTTCTTTTCTTTCTTCAATGACTTTCCAAGACTCCGATCTGATATCCATGCCTTACTAGAACCTTTCCTTACTCCAAGAACCTGCTTTCCTGCCTGGTTATAAGCCAGTTGTAAATACCTCCACTTAGTCTCAATATCTGTGATCTCCTGCTCAGATTGCTTCTCAATAGCTTTCACTACTTATTTCTCGTACTCTTGTCTTATACCGGGATCCTTGTTGGATTCGTACACAAAACCGTCCTGACCTTCTTTACCTTTCAACTTGATTCTGACTCTTCCGACAACTAAGTTATGGTCGCTGTGCGCATCAGCACCTCTCCTTGATCTGACATCTAGTAATGATGTTCTATGTTTTCTGGAAATTGCTATATGATCAATCTGGTTAAATGTATGTCCATTTGGATGTCTCCAGGTGTACTTGTGGATATTTTTATGTTTGAACATAGTTCCGCCAACAACAAAATTATTAACTGAGCAACATTCCACGAATCTTCTACCACATGAATTAATCTCTCCTAAACCTTCTTTTCCTATAACAGCTTCATGCCCGTTGTTGTCACCTCCAATTTTGGCATTGGCGTCACCCATTATTATTTTCATATTATGTTTTGGTACCTCGTTGATGAATCTCTGTAGTTGGTCATAGAAATCATCTTTGATCTCTGTATCCGCGTCTTCAGTGGGTGCATAAATCTGGATGACTGTCAGCTTCATAAATTGTGTGCTGATTCTTGCCATTAAGATCCTGTCATTTACTGGTTTCCAATCTAACAGACTAGATTTTAATTCCTTTGAGATCGCGATTGCAACCCCGTATTGATGTTTGTTTTCGCTTCCCATTGACATTAGCAAGGGACAATACATCTTTAAGAGAATTCTGATTGGCTGAATCTACAGCAGCATCTTGGATGGTACACACACACACAGTTCTGCGTATTTCGAATATCGAATACATTACAGTTAGCACTCTAGTATTCTTATTATATCTCTATGGAGTTGCTACACTGAGAATTTAGAAGCAATTCCGTGTCCAACGCGATGCGCGTTCCTGTGTATAATATCAATATAATATCGTATTACAATTAGCAGCCTCCTGTAGTTAAATTTAATTTAAAGCCCCATTCTCAGCAAAATTTCAGTTGTTAAGAAAAATCTAATTTTTGTATAATGTTATAAAGATTTATAAATATATACGGAATTGCTAGTTTAACTAAATTTTGACATTCCTTAGCATGAAAAAAAAATGTAAAATAAGACTGAAATTTGATTTTTTTGTGTTCCACACAAAAAATAAATGCGGATGAATTTTTCATGTGTGATTTTGCGATAGGTCGTGCGAAGAAACATAATAGGCGCCGGAAACATTAGCCTATTCAAATCTGCTAGGCTAGGCCTAGCCTTAACCTCGATTTAAGTTCTGTTATCACACATAAAAACGGCCGACATGATCTTTTCCGTTGCTAGTATTGACACTTGTGAAATATAATATTTCATAGGAATTATTTCAAATTTGTTAAAAAACTGATTCTGACCGAGATTTTGACACTTAAACAAAATATCTCAGGCCTACTCGAACGACTGCATTGTGTGAGATGCGAAGTACAAAAACTAATCCCATTAGAGAGGGCGCACCTTATTGAATGTATAAAGTATACATAAAAGCGAGAGTATTCCAGCGGATGCGGATTCCGAATTTGCCTAGTAACGAAGAATTCGTCGAGAAAATGGTAATATTCTATGAGAAATAGTCTGTATATTTCTTTTCTTTTTTTCTTAATTCTTTTGTGTGGAACTAAAATTTATGCCAATATTTTTCCATATTTTTTTATGATTGCACTACTTCATATCCAATTTCATATTATATATAGGGCCTACTCTAATAATAATAATAATAATAATAATAATAATAATAATAATAATAATAATAATTGGATTTTTTATAGCGCATTATGCGAAAAGCCTCTATGCGCTTGGTAATTGAGCTCTTGAGTTGGACATTTTTAAACAGTTTTAATCCTTGTCGGTAGACAAGGATTGTACTCGATTGTATTCTTCAATTAGACAATCCAGCCATATAGACCCTCAAGTGGCTCCTTTTATTTTGGCTAAATAAATGATGTATGACGATCAGCAAAAATTAATTATATCTATCAGATAAGCCTATTCATATAGACCTCTAAATATCAAAATGTAATTAAGATTAGGACTACTTTTATATTATTTTCGATTACATCTATAATGTTCATATTATTTAATTTGTGTAGGAGCAAATGATAATTAAACAACAAGATATCCTAGTATTTTTCCTAGAATTCTGCAAAGAGAAAAAAGTGATTTTCAAAATCAAATAAAAAAGGGCCTATATTGTTATCGACATTGTCGTTTTACCAACTTAAATGACTAGAGACAAATAATGTGCGAGCCATATCTTTAATTTTTGTGTCTACTGCCCCCAACGGGGGCGTAGACACGATGTCATGATCATGGTCATGATGTAGCAATTGAAGATGGCGGAAAAGTGCAATTCCGGTTTAGGCATGATGGGTACTACTACCACGAGGTAGCGGGCGCTCTATGAAAATAGAATAGCGTTCGGAACTCGAACCATATTGCATTCGAAACTCGAACACGCGTTATAGAGACGCAGCACGAGTTACTCATTTTTAAAGCGTTTTTTGTGTAATATAGTAGTAGGCCTATACAGAATATTGTTATGAAAGAAAATTTTCATGAAAAATCCAGATACTACAATAATACACACATCTGCATGACAAGATGGCGAAGCAATGCAGAGTTGTGTATGTGTACCATCCAATATGGCCGCCGTAGGAAAGCGTCACCTTCAGGCTTAGTATACATAATATTACCATAAATAAGCCCTCTGACTGACTATTATTTCATTAATAAGCAATGCTGATTTTTGCTCCTGCAGTAGGCGTTTAACTACACATCAGAGAGTACAGTACGGATACGATGAATAACTATTGTTGTAATCTGTATTTTGTTAGAAAAAACTTGTTTGTAATGCTATTTTTATTGACTTTCGTCAAAGAAATAAACATTTCAGCTTTCGAGAGAGAATTCAGTCACTGACGTCCTCTTTAGTCGGTGCATGCAGACAGGTAAAATCGTGCGATTATTTCATAACTAGGCCTAGGCTAGGCTACGGCCTAAAAGTAGTAAGAGGAAGCCTGGCGGCCTCCTGCCTGGCTGTAGTCCTATATCTAAATTTGTTCCTTGAGTCTTTAAAATAGGTCTAGAATATTCCTATTAAACGTTCAGTTCGTTGTGTTTATGAGGGTCCATTGATTCAATGAATTCCCTAATTGTTCATATTTAATAATTATTGAATTTGAAGTAACTTTCTTCGGGTTCTAATTAAGCTTGTTTTACGAAAGTAATTTTCAATTACAATTCAATTTTTATCGCGGTACGCGATGTGTTCTCGGTGACGAGACAATAAGGATTTTTTTTTTTTGCACACGAAAAAATCAAGCCAAGCGTCCACTAATAGAAAAATTAGTGGACGCTGGGGAATAGGCAAATAACATTGGGAGTTAAAGTGATGACGTCACGATTGATTTATAATGATAATTAGTTTTGATTATAATAAATTATTGAACTATCGTAGCAAAAAAGAGGCAAGTAGAGCATCTTATTCAAAAATTAAAAAAAAAAATTTTAATCATGTATATTACACCCATACACCGCAACGCTCGAGTTTCAAACATACGGGTAACTAGCTGTACTGAACTTTCTGTGTAAATTGAGGGCGCCATTGAAAATGATAGTGCTTAGGCGAAATTTGATTGGCTGAATGTATGGCAGCCATCTTGGATGGTACACACACATAGCTTTGCGTATTTCGAAGATCGAACAAATTGCAGTTAGCGCTCTAGTATCCTTATATATCTCTATGGTCTTGGATCAACTTTTGTGATTTCGCAGGCGAAGCCTCGGCGCGTATGGAACGCCTCCTCTGCCTTCAGTTCACAATCATCATGCAGTCATTTTACCAATCACCATGCAGTCATTACCAATCATCATGCAGTCATTACCAATCACCATGCAGTCATTACCAATCACCATGCAGTCATTACCAATCACCATGCAGTACTTACCAATCGTCATGCAGTCATTACCAATCATCATGCAGTCATTACCAATCATCATGCAGTCATTACCAATCACTATGCAGTACTTACCAATCATCATGCAGTCATTACCAATCATCATGCAGTCATTACCAATCACTATGCAGTACTTACCAATCATCATGCAGTCATTACCAAACATCATGCAGTCATCAACACAGTGGCTACATAACAAATGAATGCTATGACTGCCTATGACTTCTACTGTATTATTATTATTATTATTATTATTATTATTAATTTTGTTATAATTACTACTACTACTATTATTATTGTTAGAATGTAGGCCTATTATTTGTTCGATCCTTTGGAAATATTTGCACAAAGAAACTGATGTCCGCTCTCCGCTTTACTTTTTATAATTATTTCAGAAGTATTAGCGAATAAAATCAGGCAGGATTCTTTAATTAACGGTATTCAAATACCATGTGAACATAATAACACAGTGGATATTAAAATATCCCAATATGCTGATGATACGACACTGTTTGTGTCAAACAAGAGGTCATTAGATAGAGTACTTAAATTATTAAATGATTTTGGTAAAATGGCCGGTCCCAAGGTAAATTATCAAAAAACAATAGGCATTTCTTTTGGAAATATAAACAATAAAGCTTTTAAGTGGACTACTGATCCTGTTAAAACACTAGGAATATATTTTAGCAAAAACATGAATTCATGCTACGATCAAATATGGAAAGAAAAAATTGAAAAATTAAAAAAAACTTTAAACAATTGGAATCGTAGAAACCTCACTCTCTTCGGCAAAACAACCATCATGAAAACACTGGGGTTATCTAGCTTAACCTTTTTAGCTGCTTCCATTCCCACTAGTGAGGAGGTTATAAAAACTGTAAACTCTTTAATTTTTTCCTTTTTATGGAACGGTAAGAAAGACAAGGTAGCTAGAAACATGGTAATTCGGAAACCGATTGAGGGCGGGTTAAATATGTGTGATTTTGAAAGTCAC
>NW_022751570.1:506063-510467 GCF_011630105.1 Anneissia japonica
AAACTGTTCCAATGAATGATAAGGTCCTAGTCCTTATCATGCATTTTGTAACTATCATTGCAGCAGGATACAGATTCTGAAGAAAGTGGCATAAAACAAGAATGCCGAATATGTAACGAACTTGTATCGCTCAGTGGCTTACGGGATCATATTGCAGCTTGTACCGAGGCTTATCCTATGTATGATTTTGTTCCTTAATATGTTTATATTAGGTCCACTATAACTTAAATACTATCATGCAAATGTACCATGTGATTACCCATCACTTTAAACAATTGTTTATTATCGATCATCATTGGCGAATATCGGCTCATTAGAAGACGGGCGGAAGTGGAATGAACAATTTATATGAAAAATAGAGCACACTTTAAGAACACAGAAAACATTCAAATGCTGATGCACATAATTGTGTATTAATATATCTTCTGTTTACAGAGCCAAAGATGAAGTTGAAATATGTATAGAGGTGGGTATTCTATTTAAATAATTGTTAGGATATGTTTAAATTATTGTAAATATTTATCGACTCACTACCTCACTCATAATTAGCAATATTTTCTCTTCATGTAACCTCACTCAAAAATATTATTCCATATTCCACACTTATTAAAATCTGGATTCTTTTTTAACTGCCAAGGTCGTTTCTATTGGAATAAACTTCCCAATTCTCGAGTTCTAGGTTGGTCCTCATCAATGCCTTGTTTTATATGTATATTTGGCGATGATGAAATAAAAGTTTTGATGATTGATTGATTGTCTAAATATTTTAATTGATACAAAAACAATACAGAATTCTGTACCATCACTCTCTTTGATCATTATATATTTTATTTCACTGGTTGATTTACTTTTACAGGATGAGGATGATGATTTGTTGTATGATCTCAGTATCAGCCATATTAATGCATCATATGATCCAGTTGGTATTTAAAAATATCCAGTACAAACCATTAATTGTTAGCCATGTTTTCTTATATTTCAATAATATAATTTTTATTTATCTAGATCTTAGAGCCACCGGATCCCACTAGTTCGATTAGTTCGACATTCACAAATACACCTTTAACATCTGCTTGGAGTCGGTAAGAAATATCCCATTCAAAAATGTCATACAGATAATTTTTCAAGTACATATCAACTGTAACAAATGGATCCCAATTATTTACAGACACATTAGCGATTACGTTAATATTGTGGATGAAGACCCACTTTCTTCGGATGAAGATGATGAAATACAAGTTGCGTTGCAGCAGAGTTTGGTAGACTTGAACCGACCAAGGTTAGTTGGGTCTGATTAAATGTATATGGTTTATAATAACAAATTTCCTACGAATTTCTAACCAAACGTTGCCTATTGTTCACACTGTCAAACTTCTTATTATAATGTTTGGTGATAATCTAAAATGGAAAAGACCGATGCGCTTTGTTCTAAAGCTAATCGTAAAATTGTTTTGATATGGTCTCTTAAGAGAGCTGGTCTCAACGCCTCTGAACTTGTTATTGTATATACGTGTTATGTATGTCCTTCTGTTGAGTGTTGTGCTCCACTGTGGCACCCTGGTCTTACTCAACAGCAGGGCGAACAGATTGAACAAGTTCCGAGGCGGATCTGTAGGTGCATCCTTGAAAACCAATACATTTCATACGATAATGCCTCGGACGAGCTCAAACTTGAGAGGCTGTCTGACCGTAGGGACAAACTCTGTAGGATGTTTGCCCTAGCTGCCTCTAGGTCTCTACGCCACTCACAATGGTTTACTCTAAATGACAAATATCACAACATGGCTCTTCGAAGTTCAGATAAATATAAATTAATAAACTGCAACCAAGCGTTTCCTGATAGCCCAATCCCATATATGACTAGAATTCTTAACTCTGTGGGTACCCCTTTTTACCTCTCGGTCTGGGCTCGTCCAATGTTCAATTTTTTTTATTGGATTTTAATGTTTATTTGATGTCTTTTCCTTCTGTTAGTTTTTTTTTTTTTTTAATGTATAGGCTTTAAAAATTTTGTGTCACAATTCAGTTACTGCTGCTATGAGCAATCTTAAATTACACTTATTTTATAATGTTTTTAATGATTTGATGTTTTGATATGAGAATAAAAGACCAGAATATATAACTGAAATAAATAAAACTGTAGTATTGTGCGACTATCAATTCCCCATGATAAGCTTAAAATACAATAATTCTTGTCTAATGAACCTCACACACTTGGCTGTGGATTGACTCAATTACATAAATGTTGGTAAATTTGCGAGTGTATTGAACACTCACACTAGTCATTTTATAGAACCAGCTGGCCACTGATTAACAGGTATGTAAATTTTGTAACAATGTAAAACCATTTTGTTATTGACTGGAACTTGTTACTCTTTTAGTTGGCGTGGCTTACCTTATGAATGTTAAGGCAATACAGGTCAATTAAAATGAAGTATAAATTCTTATGTGACATACTAACAAATATAATTTCTGCATATAAAAATAGTGACGAGAATGCTGATGTTGCAGCAATGCAAGATGGGGATAGACAGTTCCAGAACAAGCTGCATGATGAGGTAGTAGAGATTATCATTAGAAGAAAGAGGATATGGAAGAGCACCATCGACACAATTGGAAAGCAGAAGGATTTTGACTTTCTGAAATCACCACACATCCATTTGTCGGGAGAGGAAGGTGTCGATTTCGGTGGCCCAAAACGTGAATTGTTTGGGTACAGTGTTAAACATACAGTACTTTTTTAAGGTTATACAAGCATACTGCTTCAAAAAAATCAGATGCAGCATTAGCATAGAATGAATTTTTTTTTTTTAATAATGAAAATAATTTTTAGCCTATAGACATTTTTTTACACGCCCATCAGACCGAATGCCCACTATAGAACAATTGACAGTTTTGCTTCTTTTCCTTGGGTAACAGAATCGCAATCCTTTGAATGTTCAGGAGAAGATTGAGGTATCTGTGATGCTTGAGGTTGAATTGTAAATGTAATATAATGGCAAATAAATGAGACTCGTATACACCAGTACTGTTAATATCTCTCTGTCCATTTATTGTACTCCCTCACATGTGCCCTCTCTACATCCCATAATGATAAAACCGTTTCCAGGAACTTTCTGTCCCAATTAGCAAATTACACAGTACTACATCTCCCCCTTTCCGGATTTAAAACTCATGTATACCTTACCCAAACAACTATAAACTACATAAACAATAACATATTTCAACAACCTGTGAGTGACCAACTCACTACACTATGAACCTCGCCATACAAGCTTATATTTGCTCTATTAGACGCTGTGGTCGGAATCTTACCCTTCCCGATCTACGGGGTTGTGGGGGAACCACACCAGGTACTTCATAGTCCTGATCTATAATGCCATCATCATCAATACCATTAGGGCTGGTGATTTTAGTTCTGGCGGGCAGGTCAATTTTTTTGAAATGGGAGTAGTTCCGGGTAATTGTTTTTCCATTGGGAAACTTAGCAGTTAACATGTCATGATTCTTCCCAATTATCACCAATGGCGTTTTATTAAAGGGTGAAGTAAACTTGCTAGCTCTAATCTGCTTAACTAAAACTATGTCCCCTGCTTTGATTTTATTCTCCTTAATTTTTCTCTGCATTTAACTTAATGTTAATTTTGTTCTTTTGGTCATTCTTCCTTAACAGGTCATCATTTCCCCACCCCTTGGAAAAAGAAGGGATTTTAACATTAATGTCCCTGCCCAGCAGTATAGTTGCAGGAGCATAGCCAGTTGTGGAATGAGGGGTTGCCCTGTAATTGCGGAGAAATGCAACCATGTCCTGTTTCCAATGATTGGAGGTGAGCAGGACTTTCCGGAAAGTACGCATGAACCTCTCTACCCCCCCGTTAGCCTCGGGCCAGAGTGGGGTAACCTTTCTGTGTTTAAAACCGAGATGTTTTGCAAATTTAGCAAAGTTGTCACTGTTAAAGGGTGGACCGTTATCCGTCTTTACCACTTTAGGAATACCAAACATGCCGAACACTTTATCTAGGTTAGGGATGATAGCAGCAGCAGAGGTGGACGAGACCACCTCTACAACCGGGTACCGTGAATAGTCGTCAATAATTACCATAACATAATCATTACCTACATGACCGAAATCAATGCTTAAGTTTTCCCAGGGACCATTCGGGAGATCAGTCATTTTGAGGGGGGCACGCACTGTCTGAGGTGTTGCTGCCTGGCATAGAATACACTCTTTAACTACCACCTCACAAAGCTTGTCAAGCTTAGGGAACCACACCTTTGACCTGAGAAGTTTCTTTGTCTTGGCCTCCCCTTGGTGACCCTCATGTGCAAGATCTACCATTTTACCTTGTAGGGCATTAGGGACTACAATCAAAGATCCCCTAAGCAACAATTTATCATTAACAC
>NW_022751570.1:514271-518226 GCF_011630105.1 Anneissia japonica
CGCATGGCTGACCTACCAGCAGCCAGGATTTCCTGTGAGCCAGCATTTTCCCATGTAGCTGTTGACTGCTTCGGGCCGTGGGAAGTGGTTGCAAGGCGGACGAGAGGCGGAGTTGCAAGAAGTAAGCGATGGGCTGTAATGTTCTCATGTCTGTCCACCAGGGCTATTCATATAGAGGTTGTTGAGGAAATGTCGTCATCGTCATTCATTAATGCACTCCGCAGGTTTATGGCTCTCAGAGGTAAAGTAAAGTCGCTATACTCAGATCAAGCGACAAACTTTGTCGGAGCCATCGATGAGTTGAAAACATACTTTTGGAAGTGTGGAGTAGAGTGGAAGCTTAATCCACCCCATGCCTCCCATATGGGAGGGGCATGGGAGCGAATGATTGGGATGAGCAGACGGATTCTAGATGGTATCTTTTTGAATAACCAGTACAAAAACATCACCCATGAGGTTCTAGTTACATTAATGGCAGAAGTAACAGCCATCATTAACTCCCGTCATCTCATGCCTCTTAGTGATCAACCAGACGACGTCATATATCTGACGCCTGCAATGTTGTTGACGCAAAAACATCCATGTACGGAAGGCATCATGGTAGAAAACAAGAAGGAAAACATGTTCCGTGCCCAATGGAAACTAGTACAAATTTTGGCGAAACAATTTTGGAAAAGCTGGAGGATTAATTATTTGAGCACCCTTCAAGCAAGGAAGATATGGCAACAAGACCAAAGGAACATTAAAGTTGAAGACGTTGTTTTGGTCAAGGACAAACAAGCGAAAAGAAATCAGTGGCCGATCGGCATTATTGACGAAGTATTCACAGCAGATGATAAAAAAGTTCGCAAAGTGAGTGTGCGCTTAGCCTCTACAGGAAAGAGCAACATTAGGCCCATACACGAACTTGTCGTGTTGTTGGAAGCTGAATAGATCTTATTGCGTTGCAAGGGCCAGAATAATGCCCACTCATTTGACCGGAGAATAGTCCACCCAGTGGTGGTCTAGTAGTTTAAGATACGGAAATTGCTATGTTGATAGTTCAATTGATATTCATGTTTGAAATTTTTTATAGGTCATATGGATTTGTGTTTATGATTGCCCTGGTTGAATTTGTGTGGTATGACAGGTCATACCACAGGGGGGGGGGGGGGGAAGTGTGCTGCGCCTTTTGCTCGCCATAGTGTTTTTTTCGTTGGCGGCGTGTTTCGTGATGGCTAGCAACGCTAAACCAGGACAGTTTTGCCGTATTGATTAGCTTAATTTTAGCTCAATTTTCTCTTACAAATGTGCTTATAAAGGCTCTTATGTCACAACTCTGTAAGCTCTGATATCACTTGACATTATAGGGATGCAGAATGATTTACCTTTTCCTTTTGTATTTTAAATCTGAGAAGCTAGGCTAGGCCTACATTCACGAGTATTACTGTGATATGGTGAGTGCGGTTTGAGAGACCAAAAGGCTTAGGACCTAGGCTTATTGTGTTACATGTTTAAATAGGCAATGACATTTAATTGATTGAGTGAGTTATGTAGACCATGATTATTATTTGAATCATTGTATTTTCAATATTTTTTATCATTGTAGTTTTACCTGTTTGGAAATAAACAACCTTTCACCTTACACGACGTATTGTTTCCTTATTGCGGGTTATACATCTGGTATATAGAAGGCGCCCCGGCACCTTAGAGAGAAAAGAACACTTATTTACCAAGAATAAGATGGGCGCACATCGACACGGTTTTAGTGTACGACGTCACACTTTAACAGTCTAGGTCATGCTGATTGGTTGATACAGTACATGTAAAATGGATGATAACATGTTTTGCGTACTCATGACTGAAAATAATGGGCTGTACAATTTGTAAATAATTGGGTTTCGGAGGGAAACCACCTTCCTGCCGCTTACAAAATCTACTCGCGCTATCAAATGACCTTGTCGCACTGAGCACGACAAAGTTGAATTCCTTGTCGCACCTTAAAAAATCAGGTCGCAAATGCGACCAAATAACCCTTAATTCCAAGCCCTGTTGAACGTTTACAATTTAGGAAAGCTAAGTTAGGCAATGTTTGAACTTTAACAATTTAAGAAAGCTATGTTAGGCAATGGTTGAATGTTAACAATTTAGGCAACATTAACCATGTAGGCAAACTAATGTTGGCAACTGTTGAACATTAACCATTTAGGCATCTAATCTCACCCAGCCTATTGTTTCCAATCATGCTTGCATGAAATTCTCACTTTATACCATCTAGCTTTTTCTACCCTCACTCACTCGCCACTGAGGAAGGACTAGTTTTGTCCGAAAGCTCTGGGTCTATTTCCGGCTGTTTACTTACGTTTACTTTTTAGCTGTTGCTCTACTGAGATCCAGCCATTGTTTCCCACAGCATTGTTGTTTTTCAGTATTTTACCTTTTAATCTATATATCATTTTCTACTGTTTGTATCATTTTGATCCAACTCTGCTGTAATTCTGGAGGGTACTGTGGACAATTTCAAATTTCTACGACGCTTGTCGGAAAACCGCGTCAGGTATCGTAACCATCTTATTATTTATCTTGAACATCGTTCTAACAATTCGGCTCCTAAAGAACTACAATTTCATGTCAGGTCTGGTATTCCATTCGCAGATCGTGACTTCCATTCCCGCTGGAATGGCGTCCTTAACAAAAATGCATGTCGATTAATTGAGGTCCTAATTGGCAACTGCGTCATCGACAACCAAATTCACTTTTGGACTAGAAGGCTAAAAAGAGACCTTCCTATATCTGAGTTTCAAAACAAACTCAAGATTATTGCCAAGGATTGCCTTAAGCTTTCCAAGGGACTTTCCCTGAGGAGACAACACAAATTTGGTCGAGACAATATCACTTCAACACAAGTGATCCAACCTTCGCACAATGTTTGGCTTTCACGTAAACCTAGAAGGTTCATTCGGCGCTTTAGTGATAATCCGTGCAACACCACGGATTCAGTTGTTCAAATTAACTGTCAGCTTTCCGAAGGAGAAACCAAACTTCTATCCCGAGGACTCAAATTTTGCCCAAAACCGAGGCAGGCTGACCCACAACAACTATCTTTGGATCTGGAAGCTTTCTTCCGACGTTTAAGATGCCGTGGATTTTTCGCCGATTCCGACGGCAACACCAAATTCAAACCTAAAAGTACCTGGAATACCCCTAAGAATCGTTGCCCAGCTTTAGAAACTTTCATTCAGGTCATTGAGGAGGACGTTAAAAACCACACTCCTAGTCCAGATTTCCGCGACAATCTCACAAAAAATGAGAGACAGGCCATCGCCAATTTGCGTCAGCGTAATGATATTATTATCAAACCAGCTGATAAAGGCTCTGCCACTGTCGTAATGGACATTAAATTCTATGAAGAGGAGTCCTTAAGACAACTGAACAATCCTCTTCACTATCGGAAGCTCACAGAGGATCCCACTCCGGAAATTTCTAAGGAAGTGGAAAAATCTGTATTAAAGATGGTTAAAAAAGGTTCCATCGATCCCAAAATTGGACCCCATCTCATCCAGGTCGATCCGGCACCAGGACGTTTCTATGTCCTACCCAAAATCCACAAAGTAGGCCATCATTATTTCGGGCAACGGTACTGCTACAGAAAAAATCTCTGAATATGTGGATGATTTACTGAGACCATATGTTGTTGCTCTCCCCTCGTACATTCAGGACTCCACGGACTTTATCCGCAAAATTAACAAAATTTCAAATTTACCTAATAATACTGTTCTGGCTACACTTGATGTTTCGTCATTATATACTAATATCCCTCATGAAAAAGGTGTCAATGCGTGCATTTCGAATTACAAGCAAATTCGGGGCAAAACCCCATCTAAATCACATCTCCGTGAACTTATCACTGTCTCTTATACACATCTAGATGTGTATAAGAGACAGGTATATATATATGTAGTATATATATATGTGT
>NW_022751570.1:519675-521429 GCF_011630105.1 Anneissia japonica
AAAATATTCTCTGTATCTACTGGAACCGAGCCGCATAGCTTGTATTCCACTATTTGCATTCACACCTGGGCTGTGTATATATATTGCCTTGGTTTGGCTCTGTAATCATTAGTGGTCGTGGGACTAGTTTGGGCCCTACCTAATCTGGTCGAACGTTTCGTTTGGGTCTGTACCCTAGCTGCACTGATGAGGCCTGGAAGGCCGAAACGCATCCGTCTGCAGATATTGGGATTCCTTTCAGTGGATGCTTAGTTTATTTTGTCATTCTGATCGGATTTTCTCTACTGTTCCGTTTTAATTTTAATTTTAAATTGTTTTGCATTCTTCTTCTTCCAGATTAGTGCAAACTTCAGTTTTGAAGGCTATAGCACTTTGGTGGTGTGTGTGGTGGTGCGAGTGAGATTAATTTAATTTTTGCCAAGGGCCCCCTTAAAAACGTCAATAGTTGGTGCTTTGACAGTAGATTCTGCAATTATGTTCCATTCCCTTGATGTCCGAGGAAAGAATGACATCTTGTGATAGTCCCGACTATATGCCTGGCTGTTTTCTGTGCGAGATGGAGCTGTATAATTTTTTTAGATTAAGTATTTGCTCATATCAATTGCAACAAGATTATTGTGGATTTTATAGAACATTGCTAATCTTGCAAGTTGGCGCCTTTCAGCCAGAGTTTCCCATGATAGTTCTTGGATCATGGCATTGACACTAGCTGTACGTTCATATCTGTTGAGGGTGAACCTAGCAGCACGGCGTTGAATCTTTTCTATTTTTCTTTTAAGAACGTCTGTGTGGGGATCCCAAACAACACTTCCGTATTCCAAAATTGGTCGGACAAGTGACTTGTAAGCTTGTTATTTTACTTTTTGGTTATTAATATTTATGTTACGTCTAAAGAAATTTAGTGTATTGTTTGCTTTGACTGTGGTTCTGTCTATGTGCTTGTTCCATCTGAGATCTTTGGTAATTGTTATTCCTAGGTACTTAGCATGATCTACATGAGAAAGTTGATGACCGTGGAGTGTATATGGATAATATGTGATATTTTTCTTTCTTGTGATACTATTAACTTGGCATTTTTCTGGGTGGAACTCCATCATCCAGTTTTTCTCCCACAGTGATAAGGTATCTAGATCTTTCTGCATCAGCTTGGCGTCCCCTTCGCTGCTTACCGTCATGTAAATTAAGGTATCATCAGCAAATAAACGTGTACAGGATGTTAGATTTTCTGCTATGTCATTAATGAAGAAGAGGAAGCGACATGGTCCTAAGACAGAGCCTTGTGGTACACCAGATGTAACCGGAACGCTGTTGGAGGAAACGCCTTCAATCACTACTGATTGGGTCCTGCCACTAAGGAAGTTTTTAATCCAATTGTTAGTTTGACCATTGATTCCATACCAACGAAGCTTTTCAACAAGTCTAAGATGGCCGACCTTGTCAAAGGCTTTTGAAAAATCTAATAGGCATATACATCTGATTGGTACCCATCTTGCATGTTGGTAACAATGTCATGTATGAATTCCAGAAGCTGAGTTTCACAGGATCTTTTACTGCGGAAACCGTGCTGGAGACTGTAGAGGATATTGTGACGGCTAGCATGGGTCATTATGTTACTGTAGATAATACGCTCCATGATTTTAGAAGCTATGCAGGTAAGACTGATTGGACGGTAGTTTGCAGGATTGTATTTTTGACCTTTTTTAAAAATTGGAGTGATGTTTGCTTTTTTCCAGTCCTGTGGTACACTGCCCTCA
>NW_022751570.1:523845-524877 GCF_011630105.1 Anneissia japonica
ATGTATATATTCAAATAAGGTTTTGTTCTGTTAAGCATAGATAACACATATAACAAATCAAATAGATGACAATGCTCAAATATAGGAACATCTATAATACCGTACTGTATATTCGCTTACAGTATACTCTCATGAGACTGAACTGACACTTTCTTGACCAGACACCTAAAGTAGAATAGGATAAATAACCATCATATCGGCCTGTTTTTATTGGAAGTTTGATATTTAGCACACAATAATTAGGTCTGTAGTTTTACCATGAAGGTGGTCTTATTATTAACATAGGGAAAAATGTGTTACAATCGTCTGACTCAGTCTATTGTTTGATTAATTAATGCAAATGGTCAGAGGCCTACCGTATTGAACAATAAATTTTTAGTAATTAGAAGGATTTTAATTAAAAGAACTATAACAATAATAAGTAATACTGATGATAATGACGATACTGCTACTGCCTTTGGGGAAGCCGCCGGGGTCCCCTAATTTTTTCAAAAAAAAAAATAGAAAAAAGAAAAATTCGAGTCAAATTTGGATTCTAGAGTGCCATTTCCTAACAGTTAGACTGAGGTGACATTATCATAAATTTTCATCTAAGTCCTTCTCCGGGCCCCTTCTATTTCAAATTCCATGATCCGCCACTGACTGCTGTAGTTACCACACTTACAATAACAACACCACAATTATATTGAAATACTGTATAAAGTTAAACATATCATGGTAACCAGAGGTGACGGAACTAGGTGGTGCTGTGTTATGGAGAGTAATGTGTGACCGGAAATGGTCTGCATCAGTTGGCTGTTACCATGCGCCAGTGATGATGGAGTATAAATACAGCAAGATGAAACTATTATGTAGGCCAAAATGAATAAAGTTCGGAGTTTGTCGGGTAGTGAAATGATTACTATACATTTTAAGCGCTAGCTAAATTCATAAGTGTAAGCTAAATTACGGTGATTAATTTAATTAGCGAAGATATGGAGACAATTATTTCGAAGTTCCCTCTTTCCAAGAGGGGATGCAAATGCTTTGTGA
>NW_022751570.1:525006-525877 GCF_011630105.1 Anneissia japonica
GGGGGGGGGGGGCGCTACTGATTACAGTGTAGCGGATGACGATAAGGCATACCTAATGAGATTAGGGCTAGGCCCAGGCCTAACTAGACAGTGCAATAATATGTAATAGAAAGTACACTTTCGAAAGAAATAAATTAAAATAAAAAATAAAAAATCTAAAACAAATAACTAAGAATAATTCAGTTGCAGAGCTACCTTGTACGTATTATACAATGCTAACAATGCGGCTCTTGTATCCCTAGCTAGGACAAGGCATCCTTGAGCAAAGCAGTGGTGTTTGTTTATCCATGAAAAAAGCACGTCGGGATAGTTTGCCTTACCAGGAAAAGGTGACGTAATCTAGCTTATGACGCATGCATGCTAACTATAGCGTGAGTGTGACGTCACCAAAAAATGAATATTTTTTATTATAACCAAAATATTAATAACTACAAGGTTTCTGGGCGTAAATTCGCTTAATGCGAATTAAGGGAAATACGAGTAGCTGAAGTTTTTCTCGCAAATCTGACTACAAAACCATATCCAAATTTCACGTTCCACTTTGACCCTGATTTGTGCTTCGCACTCGCCGCTGAGGGCGGCGTTCCGGGAACCCTGCGTCCAGTGGGCGATTTTTTTTTCCGTACGAAACATTTGCATGAAACTTCACTCGGGCCATCTCGGATTGACTCGACTGAGTTCGATACGAGGAACAAGAGCAGACACTTCGCAATGTCGTGACGCTCAAGTTTTACTATTATTGCTCTTTCTATGTTTACCTACGGTAGGCCTATGATGATGAACCATGATGATATCTTAACGGAGTTATGGGATGTACGTGTGTAACTATTAACTGTGACCTTCTTGATGTTATTAAATGTTAGTATAATAA
>NW_022751570.1:526874-541043 GCF_011630105.1 Anneissia japonica
ATAAAAATATTAAAAAGGCAAATTATACGCCATGCTTAAAGAATTGGAACCACGCTTCAAAAAAATATTAATGCAAATGCAAGGTCAATAAACATACTTAGCGGGTCACTTGCTGTACTAAAATAGCAATTGTTTGTATCCACCCTTTAGAATTGTGTGCACCACCCTTAAAATTTTGAGGACATTTTCTGAAATTTCACCATTCTTTAAAATTCCTGGTGAAAGGGTTGCCATGGGGAACATTAGACAATGAAGAGGGTGAACACAGTTCCATTATAAAAATACTGTCCCTAAAGGTAAAATTTGACAATGTTAAGGAGAACCTCAGACGACAAAAGAATTCCCCTTAAAATATGTTTTAAATGTAGTAGTAGTATCCGACGACAAGCAATCAAGAAAAAACTAAACTGGAACAACTCTCTCGACACGAAATGTTTAGTGTATCATACAAACGTTTAAATACCTACCTCTGACCGCAAGCAATCAAGGAAAGACTAGACAAGAACAAACCCGCGCGACACGAAAAGTTTAGTGTATTATACAAACGTTGAGACAGCTACACGACGGCCTTTGCTTCGAGATTTGAGCATGAAGGCAAGGCAAAAGCAGCTTTCTTAGCTACGTTTTTTGTCCGCTGATCGGTTAAAAAACGTATTTCATTTTTATTTTATCACTGAAAACAACTACTGTAAAAATGTTTAGCCCATAAATATGATATAGTGTGTGAAAAAAAACATTAAACAATATTTTAATTTGGACCTTCAAAAAGCAGTTAAAATGAAATGGCTATGAATTTTAGGCGGGGGGGGGGGGGCCCTCTAAATCCGCCCCTGATTTTGGGAGGGTCATCCCCTCACATTCGATTTTTTTTTTAAATTAGTAGACTGCTGGACGATCTTAGGTGGCCACCTGAAAAAAAAATTTAGGCTTCAAATAGAAAGTGTATATTTTTCAAGAGTAGACGAAGAGCACACACGCAAGACGAGTGACCATTATTTTTTTCCACAGTAAACGAAGGGGGTGGGTAGAAACCCTATTAACTCCACCCCCCCCCCTCCCTGTCTCTTATACACATCTGGAGTGGGTGGATTGCACATCTGAGCATCTAGGGAAAAAAATAATAATCAATGCACAAAAAAGAGACAGGAGACAAATAAACCAGGACATTATCTGCCACAACATTTAGTCTGCTTTATCAAGGCCTTCGCCCTGCATCCCCGAATACAGAACCTTTCTGTATCCACTTGCCCCAACCATGACTACTGGGTTAGTTACCCAGGGTTGTCCACCACCTACAACAACTGAAACTGACGTTGAAATACTGTAGAGGGCAGCAACCATAAAAGTGGTCGATCATATTTTTTTTTGTACAAGGTTTTTGTCGAAATTTAATTTACCTTTGCGAAAATGGTATCGCCTAGGCTATTCTTTTGCATTAACGATTTTGCAATGTCTGGCGCTGTTTGTTTACTTCATCTCAGTATAATAGGCCTCAGAAATACAACTAAAAATATAAGTAAACTTTTGTTTTTAAACGTAATAATTGAAATGTGTGGTTTAATACACATATAAGTAACTTGGGATCAAGTATACAAGTTGGCCACCGGGTTTGACCTGGGTGATACCATTCTAAAAATGGGTGTGATGAAATGCTTTTTGTGTACGTAATATATACATGTTGTGACGACGGACGAGGCCGGGACTATGTAGGCCGTCTAACGGAGTATGTTAATTTAATTAATTAAACATACAATAGTCCCTGATTTCCGTATTTTATTTCAGTTATAATTATTGATTATGTATGAAAATGTGTGTCATAATACTGTGGGCATAATACCGGGTACAACATAGTGTATAATCAGTACAGTGATGCCGATTTTCAGTGTTTTTCAGTACAGTAGATGCCGATTTCATTGTTTTATTTCAGTTATAATTACAGTATGTGCCTGTATATAGGGTATAGGCCTATTCGGGGGTATAATTATATGTCTTTAATTATGAATTAAAGTACCGTTCCACTTCATTGATTTCGCTGACTCAGAAGAATTACGTAATGTAGCGCCCTCTATAGTTCAACTCTTTTTGTCCAAAACCCCTATTTGTGAAGACACCGTGCGCTGTGCATTTCGCTTGTGTCCTTGAGCAAGACACTTTATCTGCATTGCTTCTCTTCACCCAGGAGTAGGCCTATATGGGAACCTGGTGGGGTTACATGCCCCTGCGCTGATTACCAGCAGCAACACTTAGCCTGTGGACCCAATGATTAGGGAAAAAGAACTTCGTCCAGTAGATCTACGCAGGATGGAAGGGCGACATCAACAAATGAACAGACAAATATTCACAATTTTTTTTCTCTCTTTTGTGGGGTAACCCACCTTTACTCATTATCATTTTCATCTTTGTATTTAAGTCCATGTACATAGAATACCATTCTGTAATTATTTTAAAAAAAAATTATAAAAACAAAATTGTAAATAATAATATTCACAGTTTGTGTGAAAAGGAAAGATGCATAAAAATAAAAACCAGAAGAAATTAGTGATGAGTGTCTTGAATAATAGTAGAGCAAACGACCTCTTTAATTACACACAAAGCAAAACGAAAAAAAAACAAAAAAAAAAACAAATGGACAACCAGGAAAGTGATGTACAATAGTGGGCAGTGAAATTGTTAGCGTCACAGTTCAGAAACGATTACAGATTTCAGACGTTTTGCCGTAACCACATAGTTACCAACCGTCTTGCATTTTGTGTGACGTTCCTGCATTTCACAGTGGTTTTGTTTGAAATGTGCATTTTGCAAGAACACATGAGTAATCATAATTTGTCACGCATTTAGCACAGGTCTATGTGTGACAACGAATTATCACAAATTCAGGGGAAAATGTATTTAAAATTAGATGAAATTGGTTTTATTAAAAATATAAAAATGGTCATGCAGTAACTTGAGTCATTAGACAGTATTTAAATAATCAAATATTTGTGTACATAGTTAAGGTGCTCAAATTAAACAATGAACATTGAAATTCAAATTGTATGTGGCTCTATTAAAAATGTGTTTGTTATATGTACCTGGTGCTGTCAACAAATACCCCCTTAAATCTATTTTAAAACAGCTTAAAAATGCTCAGATCGTCGGAGCGCCAGGGGCCTGGACCCCACCGGTGCCCTGGCACACATTTCAAATCTCTCAGGTAGGTAACTATATGTAAGATTTGTGAAACTGAAAAGGCAACTAGAAATGCTACTTTACGCTGCACAATAAAACCATACATGACGAAATTCTTCCCCTTAGAAGAAACGGTCACTGGTGGGTTGGATAATTGATTGCTAATTGCCTTCATGCTGCCTAAGCGGCCATCACAATGAGTAAACAAGACCTTGGTAGTAGGAGAAAATCGGAAACAGTTCAGCCAGTACTGCTCCAATCATGATCAAATTTCAGAAAGTATACACAATTTCTGAATCTAATGTTATTATTTAAAACATAAAATGTTTTAAACCAAAATCCGAGCATAATGAAAAAAGACAGTAGCTGTACGTCTGTGGATTTACTTTACTTTTTTTCACGAATTTTGCGAACGTAAAACCGTTACTTGGCGATCGGGAGAATACTATAGCCAGAAAGATGCATCAATATTTTATTAGTTCTCAAAAAACAAAGATGGTAATTTTGCTCATTTTCAATACACATATGTATTGAAAATGACATGGTGTATTGGTGTTTGTGCTGGCTTAAATAAGTGTAAGAATACGATTCTTTCTAGTCTATTCTATTTATTTTATGATCGTGTGGCGTACAACAGCAATGTTTACTCACATTCCCGGCTATCCAGGGGCTATTCTTCAGCTTACAGCTGATGTATTTCAATCTAGGCTCAGAGAGTAGTAAATCTCTATTTTATGGGGCCTCCGAATCGAGCGATGAATATTTAGTTGACAGTTAGAATTAAGGAACAGAGAATAACTCGTCATGTATTAAAATCAAATGCTAAATTGATTTTATAACTCAGGGCCGGCGGAACGTTTTTAAAAGTGGGGGGCCCCACTTATAAGCAGGCGCGTAACAGGGGTCTTGAATCGGGGATGGGGGTCAAAGGTAATAATTTTTCCGGTTAGTAATTTATGACTTGTTGTGATACCACCCCCCCCCCACCCCCATATAGAAAACAAAACGGCATAGGGCTTATTTTATTATTAATATAGGCCACACACGTGTGTTTAAAAATAAATATAAGCATTTTCATCGTGGTTTTATTTATTACAATCATAGGCCTATTCTTTCACCATCATTACACATTGAGGTTCTTATTTTAGGTAAAACGATCTATCTTAAATTTTATTTCTCAAGTTTGGGACTATTATGTTTTTAAATAACTTAGAAGGTAAAGGAGGGCAAGCACAAGCTTTAACCCTAACAAATGCGCACGAAGTGCGCGAAAAAGTTTTGTGTTTTTAATTCTAATTTCGTCGGAATTCATCCAAACTCCCTAAACGTGCAATTTTTAGAGGAAATTGGCCTACCTCAACAAGAAATGCTCTTATGTTATTTATGGCCACACCCGTTTTTTTAAACTGAATATAAGCATTTTCCTTATGGCTTTATTTATTACAAACATATACTTTCAACATCTTTACACATTGAAGCCCTTCTTTTAGATAAAACAATCTATCTTAAATTTTCTTTCTTGAGTAATTGGGACTATGTGTTATAATTTCGAAGGTAAAGGAGAGCAAGCAAAACCTTTAACCCTAACAAATTTTTGTTTTTTAAAATTCTAATTTCGTCGGAATTGATCAAAACTCCCTAGAATGTGCTATTTTTAGAGGAAATTGTCCTACCTCAACAAGAAATGCTCTTATGTTATATATGGCCACACTCGTTTTTTGAAACTGAATAGAAGCATTTTCCTTATGGCTTTATTTATTACAAACATCTTTCAACATCATTACACATTAAGGCCCCTCTTTTAGGTAAAACGATCTATCTTAAATTACCTTTCTTGAGTTTGGGACTATGTGTTATAACTTAGGCTATGTTCAGACTCACGGAATAACAGTAGCTTAACTAACGCCAGGCGTACACTAATCCGCGGCATAACTGGTCATGGTGTTCAGACACAACGATTTACTTTCCATGATGCCAGCGTTAAAAACGGAAGTTCCGTCATTATTGAGCTTCCCTATTCAGAAACTCAGGGCTAGGCCTAGCCCACAACGAGGCCTAGCCCACAACGATCAAGTCGGAAACCTCACTGCTTCTCCACAAAACATGTTTTCTTTTTGACATTTTGTTATCGTTCTTTCTTTTTGTTTTTCTATTCAACTCTGTTGAAAGATATTGAAAGAAAAGCTAGGCCTATGCTCGCAGGAAATTGCCTCCTCGAGGGCCGAAAGAGAGTCCATTAGTCGTATCTTTTGATTGGTCGGCGCGTGACCGAGGTCAAAATCACTGATGCATCACTGGCGTTAGCAAAGCGGCGTTCGTTAATCTGGCCTCTCGTTAATAACAACGCCAGGTCCGTGGCGTAACAGCTGGCTTACACTATTCCGCGGTCTAGTTCAGACACGAAAATTTGTATGCCGCTTACATAACGCTACTCTTATTCCGTGAGTCTGAACATACCCTTAGAAGGCAAAGGAAAGCAAGCACAAGCTTTAACATTAAAAAATGCGCGCGAACCGCGCGAAAAAGTTTTGTTTTTTTAATTCTAATTTCGTCGGAATTGATCAAAACTCCCTAAAATATGCAATTTTTAGAGGAAATTGGCCTACCTCAACAAAATATGCGATTTAAAATTTGAGGTTTTCAGGCATTTTCCCGGGTGAAAAGGGCTTTCAATGGGGAAAGATTTTCCACAGATGGATATTTTCCCCTTGTCCCCCGGTGGTTACGCCACTGCGGAGAATATCTGGTGGCTTAGATCAAATCAGCTATGGACACTTTTTGAAGTGGAAAAGGAGTTGCATCTTTTCATTATATCTTCCTTTTTATTCTTGTCTTTATTTTTCTCTTCTCTTTTTCTTTTCCTTTTTCCTTTCTTTTTCTTTCCCCTTTTTTCTCTTTCCCTCCCTCTCCCCTCTTTCTTTTCTCTTCTTACAGTGGGGGTGGAGGGTGGAGGTCCTGTGGTTCTTTCCCGGGAAAATTTTGATTCCTAGGTGGCGGGAAATGAGCTTTCCCGACTTCTGTGGTGTCTTTTAATGACTTTTAAATTCTTCAAAATTCAAGGTCCCCCCACCTCCCTTGGAAATGATTCAATTAATCAATGAACTCCAAAGATAAAGGGGGTCCGGGTTCCCCTGGAAAAATTTTGATTTCTAGATGGCGGGAGATGAGCTTTCCTGACTTCTGAAATGTCTTAATGACTTAAAGTTCTTCAAAATTCGAGTAGTTGCATGCGTATTATTTTTTCCATGAATCGATAAATCCCAAAAAGAAAGGGTGGTCCGGGGGTTCTCCCCCGGGAAAATTTTGATTCCTAGATGGCGGGAATTGAGCTTTCCCGACATTTGAAGTGTGTTTTAATGAATTTTATGTTCTTCAAAATTCTAATTTTCTAATAGCAAAAAAAAAATTGAAAAAAAATTGAAAAATCAGCTCACCGGTCCTGAAAATGTAGGTCTAGAATTCTTTTCTTTTTCCCCTTTTTTGTTGCCCAAGGGAGGGGTCAGGACCCATGACCCCCTCCCCCAGATCCGCCAATGTGAATTGCGAGAAAATGTAACTCGGTCGGGTACTGGATAAACATTCTCTTTCCCATCCTTCTTCTTTTGCATTTCCGATCATACAAAAATTTCCAGACATTATATATTTTCGCCAAAAAAGTGGGGGGGGGGGGGCGCGCCCGGGCCTCCGCTTCCACCGGCCATGTAACTGATATTCAGTATCTTGGTTGCATACGATCTACAGACGATTACTCGCTCTCACGGCCAGTGCCCAACGTCACGAACGAGAAGCCCGTGGGCGATTTAGAACCGTCCATTTTGCAGCAGGGTAATCATTTTGTATTATAACTATAAATACACATGCCTAAACATAACCACATTTAAACATGTGTATTAACCGTTATAATAAACATGTTTAAATATTATATTAATATTCAAACACGTGCACTAACCGTTATAATACACATATTTAAATACTATTATAATAAGCTTCATTTCAATCTTATTATTTTTGTTTGTTATGCATCGTAATTTTCCCGATTTTTAGGTGTGAACACAAAGAACAATTCCCAGTAAAAAATATTTGCGGGAAATTCAGTAGTTCTTCTTCTGTTCGTTACGGACTGCCAATGCACTTTTTGACATCACACCACACCTAAACATGCGCTCCCGATTATAACTTGTTTTTATTGAAAATGTAGGAATATGTTAAGAGATTATTAATTGTTGTATCCTAGATTGTATGCTTATTCATTAAGTTTGCCGTGCCTGACCATTGTAAACGAAATATCTCTTGCTCACTCTAGACCACTAACCTTCCTAGGCCTAACTACAATAAACTAGTACGCGACCTTCGCAGTCCGCCGGCAGCGGGTAATAAATTTTAGGTAAGTAGCGAATCTGTCACCCGACCTGTCACTTGAGACAGGAGGTTGGATGATCGATAACCCGAGTAGGTCGGGTAACAGGACCGAATTCACTAAGGCAAGATTTTCGCCATGTAGCCTCCCCACATTGTGATTTTTCTCTGAGAATATGATGAGTAGTATTTTGAAACCAATCAGTCTTACCAAGCTTTAGTTATCATGGTAAAAACAAATTTTCTATGGGAATTATGATGGCATGGTAAATTTCCTCATTAATGACATTAATTATGTAATTAGCATAATCACACACATACCAAAAACCATAAGCTACATTTGCTACTTCTCCCAGTTATTAATAAGTAATTGCTGAAAATAACACTTGCATCCCAAAATAGGACTGCTGTAGCCTATACAATTTGTGGCATACACAGGAATGTTTTGGTTAGTAATTGTTTTGAAATTGTTTGTATAATTATGGAAGACTCCCTGTTCCTATAGCTTCACTTGGCCAATCCTCATAGAGACTTGTCTGAAGCACCTACAAAGTCCACCCACCATCTATTTTAACTTCAGTTCCAGAGATCAATTTCGACTGTAGAAAAATAAATGGAACCAATAAATTTAGCACAATGGTTTAGTATCAAATGGCACTTGTTAAAACAACATAACAAATATATATTATTAATAATAATAGTAATATTAAGTCATTAAAATTTAAAAAAAATGTTAAATAATAATGGTGATAACTACAGAGATTGAGTTGGTGATGCAGGTACTGTAAGTACATAAATACAAATGATGAACATATTGATGGTATGATAATGGTGATGATGTTAATGATGGTGATGGTAATTATTCTAATATTATAATCAAGAGATAATAAGCAATTAGTAGAGCTCTGCATAGTACACTATAGGAAATTTTATTTTTATTTTTCACCAAAAATAAGAAAACAAAAAAGGGGAAAAAAATCCTTGTTTTGTATCTGATGACTCTAAATTACTGTTATAAGTTATACTCTAGCTAAAGCCTCTCTTAGATAACATTGTTCACGTTCAAATTTAAAAAGAATCGGATAACCATAAACCAGAATCAAGAAAGTTGTAAATTAAACTAAATTAGACTAAAGATTATAGAATAGTATTTGCCTATGATAAGTGAATAATTATTGATGAGTTTAAAACTGTACCGTATATTTCCTCCATGGTAACCCTATGTAAAAGTTTTGCTTTAATATTGTAAGTGATTTTATCTATGTTGATAAAATATTGTACTGGACGATTATTAAAAATGTAGTGTTTGTGTAAACTAAAAAATTGATTGTATACGGTATATATTGTAAATTATAATAATTAGACCTTCTTTTGTATGTATTTTAAATTATTGTAATTACTTTTGAAATATAAGAGAAATATTTTATTTTTGTAATGTCTAAAGATATTGTATATTTCGTAAATATATGTTATTACTTTTTTAAACATACGAGACATATTTTATTTTTATATATATTATAATTATATGACTGATTGAGGAATAAATTGAAGCTTTGCTCATCGATGAAATATGATATAAATCGTTATCATTACTTTCTTTGGCGAACGTGAAACATATACACATAATACCTTGCATAAAACTTATTTTCTTGACACGAAATTTTTTTCTTTACATAAAATTTATTTTCTTGACACGAATTTTATTTTCCCTTTACATAAAATTATTTACTTTACACGAATTTTTGTTTATCACTTTTTTATTTTTTAATGTATATGATTTTACGTTGGTCTTTTACATAGAATTATTTTCTTTACACGATTTTCATTTATGTAAACATAAAATTGATTTATTTTACATAAAATTTAGATTGACATGAATTTTGTTTCCTTTAAATAAAATTAATTTACTTTACAAGAATATTTTTACGTGTTTTTTTAGTACATTTTTATTATTTCTTATTTTTTTTATGTACATGATTTTACGTTGTTTTTCCACCTAAAATATATTTGCTTTACACGATTTTCATTTCCGTTACATAAAATTTATTTACTTTACATATAGTTCATGACATGGATTTTATTTTCTTTACATACAATTTATTTCTTGACATAAATTTAATTTTCCTTACATAAAATTAATTCACTTTACATAATATACTTTCAATTTATTTGTTTTCAACATTCAGAAGCTTCAAATCATATTTTTTTTAACGAATTGCTTGTAAGTGTTATACACTGTATTTGAATTTAATTTTTTGTTTTAAATTCATTCGGTATATTTTATCAAACTTAAATGTGTTCTGCAGTTTAGATTAATCATCATAATTGTGAATTAGTCTTTTCAAAATTGTATTAATAATTATACCATTTCTAAATATCAGAGAAACATTTGATTTTTTTTTTCAAGGTTTGTATTATATAGTATATTATTAGTCACACTGTGTCTTACTTACTTGCGTTAGACAACTGCTTCAACCGTTTATTTCACATTTTTGGAGGAAATAATGTGATATTTATTAATTAAGTAATTAGAATTTAAGTAAAAGTTAATATTTTACAGTTTTACAATGTCCTATTTTCGCATTTTAAATGAATTCATTCTTTAAAAGTGTTTACACGTGGTTTTTTTTTTTTTCGTTTTTTTTTTTTTTTTTTTTTTTTTTTTTTTTTTTTTTTTTTTTTTAACATATTCTCTTATTTAAATATATTACATAGACCTACTTGAATCTCTTATTTCTAAATGTTTTTCATTTCTGATTTTTACGGCGAGGCTGTATATTTATATAATGGGTATAAATTTTACATGACTATCATTTATAAAAGCACATTACTTGTGTTCCATCTATTTTCTATTGAAGTAATGTACGTAATTTTATTTATCTTATAAGTACGTATTTATAAGTTAATTAGATAGGGAAAATTAATTTTTATGTCGATAACATTTTGAATAATATTAGTATGTTTCGTCAAAGTATTTTTTAACCTGTAGTTATTTTTTCTAATTATTATGTTATTTTTGTTTTATTCCTTCAGTTTTGATTGTATCCGAGGATATTATAGACCATACTATATATTTAAAAATGTAATATTAGGTATTAGGAATATATTTCAGTTTTGTTTGCAGTACAGTAAGTCGCTTTAGCACTCATCATAGTCACCAACATTGTCATCTTCGACAACATCATCACCATCGCTATGGATGTCAATAATGTATAATCATAACAAGGCAATTAAACAAAAAGACGCACATCTCCGCTCGCAAACATAGCACGTGCGTAGAGTCCTTTCATCTTTACTGTGACGTTGACATAGAGATATAACGGCATAGACAATCCGATAATAGTTGCGAGTACAGCCGTTAATTATAATTCAATGCGTGCCATACCTTTCATATTAGTAACTATTTTATCAATTTTGGGTACTTCTCAATGTGTGTTGCATCGGATTTCTTTTGACCACCAGCTTGTCAAGTGCTTCTATAAACTGCAATTTAATTCGTGAAAATTGACCAACAAAATGAAAAGTTAGCAATTCAAAACTTATGATTTTTATAAAATTTAATGTTCTTGACAATGTTGGACTAAGGTGTACAAAACGATAAAGAAAATTTATTTATTTTTTTTAAGAAGTGAGGCTTATGAACCACCGGACACCACCTCATCGGTAAAATTATTGCTACAATAACGAATATAATTTCAGTCTAATGTTAATGCAACGCTTAATAGACCTTTCCGCTAAGCCCCGCCCCTTGGATATTGTTGCTAAGGTCCCACAAACAACATCATTTTGTAGAAGAAAACATGGCTGGCTGTGCGGTCGTTAGGTATTCCGGACAATATCTGTTTTACGTTTCTGCCCAATCATAAAAATGTATCAGAAAGTGTCTTAAAAAGAGGTCTAAATTACTATTTGCAAGTATACATTCATATAATTAAAATAATGACACTAAAAGTTGATGGAAATTGCTGGCGATTAATGCGGAAGTCTTATTCATCTCCATGGTTTCACATCGAGATTTCAGCATAAAATCTCATCGATTCTTCTTGTTTTTGCAAATCGGGGTAAGGTCACAGGAAGGTTTCGAAAATTAGGAAACTACATTTATATTAATTATTTTGGGCAATGCCTGGTTAAACATGAATTTCACACCTTCCCGTTCTCGAAGACCACAATCTGGCCTCTCCCTCCCAGGTTCGTGTACAAATAGGCCTAGGGAGGCGTATCCTAGGGAGGCCTACAGACAGGTAGTGATACCGTCACCGGCCTAGTCAGGAGGCTATCTAAATCTGTCAATGATATTTTGACTAATTCTTATACCATCCAGGCCATATTGTACCATTCAGCACGCGGTGGTTGACAAACGTTATGTAACAGAATTACAATCAAAACAAAAAGGCATTAAACTAGTGCATACAGTATTATTTCTTTTCTAAAGTTATCTACTGTACTGCTATCGAGCCATATTTACTTTACATTGATCTGAGACTAAAATATAAGGGGACTAACTAACCCAATCCATCCATCAATCAACATGGCTTTGTATATAAATATGTTCAGTAAAGATAATAATATTAAAACAAATTAAATAATGATGACAAAAAAATCCACACACACAGAAGCTTCTTTATACTGTAATTGAAACATAATGATCAGATTTAATTTGCAACGGCATACATATGTAACATACCTTTTATACCATATCTTTTATTTAAATTCAACACAAATAGCTTGAATCTACACAGGGCCACCAAGAGAGGGAAGGGGGAAAAAATCTCCAGGGCCCTAGTTTAACAGGGGCCCATAAAAATTGCAGGTAGCATTTCCCATATATTTTTCAAAAATAATTACTATTATGGGCCCTCAGTAATGGCATGTGTCCCCTAATAATGAGCTCCTCCAGATTGACAGGGCCCTATCAATCGTACAATCTTTCTCGTGCTTCACGCTCGTAACTGGGGGCCCACACCAACCCTTGCGCCTGTTACAGTTTCCCCTCTTGGCGGCCCTGAATGTACATAAGGAATTATACATACAGTATACACATCTTGTGTAGACCTTTTTGTATTTGGAAAGGCCATTAGCATAAAAAATATTTCATATCTTGCAAAAAGGTTTTTCAAATGGAGGATAAAAGGATTTTTTTACCTTTAATGTATCAGCAACCTTTTAATAATACATACAGCATTATAAATGAAAACTAAAGATTGATAAAAAAGTAATACAATTTTATATTTAAAATATATTGCTATATACTGTAATTAATTTAGTAATAGTTGTAATAATATGTTCTCAATGTTGCATAATCAAAAATGCATAATCTATTAAAATTGTTATTCTTTATTTTACAATTATTTTTTTTTTATATTGCACATATACTGCCAACATTATTCTCTTCATTTACTTTTCTTAATAATATTCAAGTTTACAATACAAGTGGTAACAAACTTCAGCACCAACTCCAGTATACCAAACCCTGTAGGCCAGTTACTGTTTTTTAATCATATGAAAAATCTACTCATGACTATCCTAACTTACATTCTGTGATATTTTGTTTTGGTTTCTCTATTTCTGGTAGGGGACGTCTACGCACGGTTGGTACTGTTCCATCTGCATTTACTGGATCAGGATATTCAATAGTTTGACCATTCTCCAATAACAAAATGCTATGAAAAAAAGTATATTGTATTTATTAATGATTTGTACGAAACACAAAAATCTCTTGCATATTAGAGGCAGCTATAGGCTAAGGATTTAAATACATTTTAGGGCCTACTGTCATTGGCCTAATCTAAGCTGCCTAGGGAAGGCCTGCGTTGTCATTACTGTTGAATATTTTCCTGACAATCTATTTATAGATCACAATTTATTAGAAAAATTAATATCAGGCCCTGTCCTGCAGCTGCTGAGGTCGAATATCTTAAAATGTAGGCCTAGGCATTGTGGCTAAGCCAACCCCGAGACGAGACCCGATTATTTTTGTAGGCCTCACTTAACTTAAATAAATGAAATCCTACCGTTGAGCTGTATGCTTGTTTACCCTGTTGAAATATAGGACATGCCGTCTTCCACAAGTCATATTCCACAGTAGGCCTAGACAATTTTTTTTTCTCTTTTTTTGGCTTCATGGTAAAGGTTTTCTTGTACTGCACTCGTAACTCGTGCGTGTTTGTGTGGAAAACGTGTTTGTAAACAGCGCGTATATGCCTTGTTCTGATTGGTTACTTGGAAGTTTGATTGACAGCCCGGAAAGGTCTATTAGGCCTTTGTAACCATCGCACAACGCGCGATATAATGGCTACTGGTAACGGGTGGATAATTTGTCACACGCTGATGGTTAATTATGGTTTGGTTGCTATGGTTTCTGCGAAGATAAGCGTGAAGGGTCGTGCGGCGCGTAGAATGTCAATGCCACAGAGTTATAATTATGCTTTGATGTCCCGAGATGTGCGTCTTTTTGTTGAATTGCCTTGACCATTAGTTACTATCAACACCCTTTGTAGCATAAATCACCTCCACGATCATCCTCACTTTGATATGATTACTATCATTTCTATCACCATTACCATAGTCACTAACATAAACACCCATCACAGTCTTCGCCATCATCGCTAACAACAGCATCCTCATCATTACCACTCCATACTT
>NW_022751570.1:541092-545645 GCF_011630105.1 Anneissia japonica
CCATCATCATCAGCAGCATCATCATTCTCATCACCAACGTCACCATGGTCGTCTTCACCATTGTATCCATTTTAAATTCGGCTTCTACCCCCTCTGAAACTACCAGGATTTTCGGGTCGTAGTATATACAGTATATAACTTATTATCAGTTTTCATTTTTGTTGTTTTTTTATTGCTCCACTAGCATGCAGCATACAATATAAATTAGAATAATAAGAGAGAGTTATACAATTTGGTTTCAACAATAAGCAGGCATAGCTTTTCATTTATTTTGTTTCTAACAAACTAATAATATACAGATCATTATAGAATTTACATTAATTTACAAATTTATGTATTAATAATAATAATAATAATAATAATAATAATAATAATAATAATAATAATAATAATAATAATAATAATAATAATAATAGTGTAGTTTTCTATAGCGCACAAATCCATCTAATGTAAGATGCTCAGGGCGCTTGAAATGTGGACTAGGAACTCGATCAATGACTTTCTTCGCCCCTAAGTGTTCGCTTAGCAAAAAAAAAAAATATAATAATAATAATTGCTTCATTATCTCGCTTTATTTTGGTCGAATAATAACACTTCCTACTGTGAGAAAAAAAGTGGTTTGATCTGATCACTATTTTAGATGATCAATCCAGTATTCCTGATTACATAGGTTAGTATTTAGTTCTAGAAGAACATTGGAATATGGGACCGTGTTAGTTTTCGCATTGTCATTTTTCTTCTAATGCTGAATTGCATTTATCGGGTTAACTTCAATTGTCTTGTCTACAGGAAGTTTCCCGTTGTTGTTTTCACCTGACACTGTACCGAATTTAATTTCATCGTTAAAAAAATATCAGATCAATTACGAATTCTTCGTACTCTTTAGTTAAATCAATCATTATTTCTTTTTCTTTTTTTTTTAGTTAATAACTGCAATGTCGTTGTTGTTTAAACAGGCCACGTTAGAGTATACAGACAAAATTGGTAAACTGAGTAAATTTAGTCGGAAGCAGGTCGGTAGTAAATGTGTCGAATGAAGCTCTCAATTTTTTTTCCAGCTAGTTTTTATACAGCTCTTATGAATACTTTTAATGATCATTAAAACAATCCTTTTCTTCTTCGGGCTAGATTCCATTACCATTTTCATCTGACTCTCAACCGTTCATCTATATCGTAAAGTTCACCATCATAGTTCCTATCGGTATTGTATACACCATTTGACGCCTGACAAAGAAACATCTTGGAGATTGTGTTGCCTGCATACACATAATTCAAACATATCAGCCTTGACAAAATGTGTTTTATAGATAAAAAGTTGCTATTAGGCCTTAAATTAACCCAAAAGAAACGTTTATTAGAGGAATCTCTGCTATCGGTTTGTGTTGAGTATACGATTGATCGAAATTGTTCTGAAAAAAAATAAAAGTATAATGTAGTAAAACAAATTGAATTTTTAAGTTAATAATTGAAAATTATATATAGACATGAATTTAATGCTTTTATCAATGATTGCAAACACAAAAAAGTGACTTACCCAACCTCCTTTGATATTAATCCATTCCAAAAATTCCGTCTTCACGTATTTGTCTACACTCTGTATTACTTGATCAATCAAATCGGATTTATTTCTATCCTTTCATAACACAGCTAACCTCGCTCCAAACACAAAAACCATCATTATACGGCCCCAGTTTATGACATTATCGTTGAACATTTCTGTTAAAATGTCTTTGAAAAACGTCTCGATATTCTCATTTGAATCAAGCAATACGTCTCTACATAATTTATAAAGATGTTCATTGTGCAATTTATACATCTTTTCGAAATATTTGAAAAACTTATTGTTCATATTCTCTATATATCTTATGTCATTGCCTAGTTTATATGCCACAAACGCTGAATTTATTTCTCGTGCAATTCGTTCAGATTCCATGCTCATGTTTCTTACTTCTTCATTTTCAAAATTCAGACTGCTTCCTTGTTCTTCAAAGTTATTGCCAAACAAATCCATCTTGGTAAGATACTGTAGTTTAAAACTAATTCGTAGTTTAGAGAATTTTTTTTTTTTTTAATGATGTTTTAACCTATGTTTTCACCAGGATATATGCACTAAATTGTATAGAAGGATTAAATGACGTTGGTAGCGTCTCTTCCTTATCTTTTGTTTTTATTTCATTTATTTTCTATGTGTTATATAATTTAAGTGAATGAACTTTTTATATATGACGTCATAAGCCTATTCACATTAATGCGGGAAATTCAAACCAAAAAGCAACCACATTTTAAGTCACTGAAATCTCTCATCCAATAGAAATTCATGCTTGTCAAGATGTATCCCTACGTCACAAACAATTAATCCTATTAAAGACACCGCTAATCCTATTGTTTATTCCAATTACATTCAAATTGTTTGATTTAATTCCTTTTAGCACCTTTAATGAATGCCTTATTGTTTTCAATTTCGAAGATATTCCAACACACCTGGCACTGCATCATTTCTTTATTTACCTATTGTTATTTAAATTATTTTAATTAAGTATACTAGTCTTTTGTTATGTATTGTAAAGGATTAATGACGTCAGTAGCGTCCCTCTTATCCATTGTTCTAAAATAAAAGAGATTAAATGATGTCATTAGCGTCCCTTACCTACCTTTTGTTTTCAATTTCAAAAGATAATCCAACACACCTGCCACTGCATCATGACGTAAACAATTAAGTATACTAGTCTTTTGTTCTTTATTGTAAAGGATTAAATGACGTCATAGCATCACCCTTCCTGAGCGCCCTCTAGCAGGGTCTATACCGTCACACCTAACTACTACTTACTTTCAGTAGTCTTTTCATAGTCTCGGGATAAATCCTCAATGTTTTTCGGTTAATATGGTAGCTTGTTCTGATCAATTAAAAAAAATGAACATCCTCGTTGTCAAATTTCAACCAAAATTTTATTTTTAATCTGCACTGTGATCTTCTGCCATGAGTAGAATGAGTGCAGTAGGTAAGAGTCATCCCAAAAGATATTAATTATTAAGTCTGATGTATTGAATTCTTAAAACAGCTCTGTAGATGCGAATCTTGTAAAGGTTTGTATGCTCTGACTGTTCCATACATTTCTAGGGTCTACGTCTGTAACCTTTTAATGTTCAATCAAGTTGGATACGGCCGGGCTTATCAAGCCCTGACGAGGCAGTAGGCACCTACGTATTTATAACTCTAGTACTCAACCCACTACTTATGCAGACTGGGGCTAGGCCCAACTTCAGCCTCCCCAGGCCTATGTCCTAATGTAGACCTAGCTGGGGCGTAGCCTAGCCTCACGGGTTACACTGTCCTAGTACGAAGCCTGGGCTGGATAGAGCCTGACAAAGCACCCCTCTTGTTGACTGTGTTGTTGAAGAATTTTGGAGTAAACCTTCTAGGCCTACCTGTATACTGTAGTTTTATATATTTTCTTAATTTTGAAATACAAAAAAGCACGTCCATACTCCATGATGCTATACGTATACTACTGTATCGCTAGGCCCAAGTCTTGTCCATACACAAAAGTAAATCTTCCATTTGTTGGGGTTTTAAAAATAAAAAAAGAAGTATTATTTATAAACTAGTTAACACTATATTTAAATTTTTTACAAATATTTTATTTAATTAATAATATTTGTTTCAAACACTAGAAATCTATTGGAGTAATGTGTGACGCCCTCTTGGTGTGCCTATCCGTTAGTACTAGGGAGAAAGTTAGTGAAGTAGTTAGTTGCTAACAGAGATCAATAATGACCAATGGCGAAATTTCACAGATAGTCAATTGTATTACTCTCACCAGTTAACAATTACTTATGTACTAATTGCAGAATCGGATGGATGAAGGGTTGCGTTGAATCTGGTTATATGAGTACATTAGTGATACCATACAAGTAGTAGTAGTGATTCTGATATTATAATTCTAATATAAAAGTTTAGAATGATCGGACACAGTATTAAGACAGTTCTATGTATCGTTTCGTGAATAAGCAGTCTTCTTCTTCTTCTTCTTATTGAGTCACTACGTAGCTAGCGTGTCTGATCTAGCTTACGTAGTGTGGTAGAAGGATTCGCAGGTAGGATGGAATACCTAACATGGGCGGCGTCGTAAGCGCTCCTTCTGTGGCCGGTCAGGGGACTAGAGATGGACCAGTACACCGGGGTAACCCCCTACTCTTCTCGAATGATGTACTGGGTTCTTTAAAGTGCACACGAGCCAAATGTGTACACTGGACCTACGGTTTAGAGTCCTTATCCGAGAAGACTTGTTCCACCACCGGAACCATAGGCGAGCGTGCCGTTTGAACCAGCGCCGATATTATGGCTGTATGTCACGGTTCCCCTGCCTTAACCGCTCGGCCGAATCGATAAGCAGTAATAGGCATAGATGTACTACTTTTCAGCAAGTAGATACTATAAACATTTATTTTACAAAAACTGACGAACATATTCTGTACACTTCTGAAAACCTTAAATACAAAATTAAACGATGTAATAGCTCATTTACAACAGTTTTCACTGATTTACAGACATT
>NW_022751570.1:545716-547446 GCF_011630105.1 Anneissia japonica
ATACTCTGTGTCTGCATTGACAGGGATTATTTTTTCTGATGAACATTTTTAAAAAGAAAGTTAAACTTCAGAATCAGTAAAATTTTGCCAAGGCTCAGTGCTTTAATCTTTTGGCCGATTTCAGGTTCAAAATTTTCTTATCCTTGTTCCTATTACACACTTTTCAAACATAGAAAATTATTATTTTACAAGTCAGTATATTACTTTACTGTTTTATAGAGGGTATTACAGAGTAACACATACTACAAATAAGGTACAGATATATTATTTGGTTTTCTAATAAAAAATAAAAGAAAAACCTCATTGAAATTACATAAGCCTCAATTTGTTTTTATTCTCTTATTTTTATTTTTTACGCCACGTCAGCATATACTGCTCATTTGGTGTACGTATGCTTAGTGATGCCGGTGTATTAAGATGTAAGGTAATAATTATTCATACTTTTGTGGACTCTTCTATTATACACAAAGGGTGATATTATAATGCTGAACTTGTTTTGTTCATTCCATTTAATGTGTAGGGCCTTTTAATTTTTAATTGATAACTACTGTTAGACTGATCTAATATTTTAAAACAATATTCGTTGATATTGGAATTGCAATGTGTGTTTTTTTTGTTAGATGTTTGTATATGTGTGAGTTCGTGTCGTATAACAAGTGTTTCTTGATTCTAATACAAAATGTATGTATGTGTGTGTGGGGGGGGGGGGGGGGGGGGTGGGGGGGGTGTGGGTGTGTGTGCAGATTCAATTGCTTTTTTTCTGAATATTTTGTTTTTCAAAATTAAAACGTGATTTAATGGTTTTTTTTATTTCTACTTTATTCATGCTGAAAACATGAACCAAAGACATTGCTAATATTTTTGATAAACAAAACCAGAAAAACTAGACCATTGTACTCACAACTTTTAGAAACAAAAAATTGCGATAATACCATTTTAGAATTTAGCGATAATACCAAATAGAATTTAGCTTTCTGCTTACACAATTACCAAATTGATTTTAACTAATTTTAAATACTTTTGGATTATTAAACGGCGTGCAAGCAATGGGTAAATAACAACAGAAATATTAAAACTTATTATCTACTACCCTGAATCTAATTTATTTTACTTAATTATTTACTGAGTATGATATTAAGTATATCAGTGAAGTTGATTTATTATAATTATTTACTTATTCATTTATTCATACTTCAAAAATATTTCAAAACGCTCATATTGAGCATATTATACGGGTAAACAAAAAGACAGAATATTAAGCAAACATAAAAAATATTTAATATAAGAACAAAGCTTGTCAATACCAAATCACTGTTCACCCTCTAATCTGGGAGCTTCCCTGATGCCTATTTATTATATAGTTGGAGACAACTTTTAACCTCCATTAGGTCTTAAATTTAATGGAGACCACCTATCATGTTCAGTCTCCATAGAGGGGTTTTGTATTGGAAACCGACGATAAATAATCAGGTCCCAGGGTGGCCTTAAATTAGAGGGTCACCTGCATTTAAGTAATATATATATATATATATAAAAAATCGCTCCTGTTCGACGACGACAAACCATGGGTAAAAAAGGACAACGATGGACTATTCGACGTGACCATGGGCAGCCACGACGGTGCGGAAGTTTGCGACCTCGTGGGACTCTACATCCTGCACATACCTGTATCTTATACACATCTAAAATAAACACCTATTTTTGAATTATGTTCCATTCTGGCATGAGTG
>NW_022751570.1:548612-572000 GCF_011630105.1 Anneissia japonica
ATCCCACAATTACACTTATATGAATTATAATATACACATTTATGGAATATATAGGCAAATAGTGTACAGTAATACTAAGCACTGTCAACAACCATCATACAATTAGAGTCATGTGATATTCACAGAGCCTAAATAGATTAATAATTATATTGTTAAATGACTCGGTTACTCGTTTATATTAAATAATGGTAGTAATAATAATAATAATAATAATAACAAATATGAAAGTTATTGTGGTGTGTTTATAATATATGTTTTTTATTTTATCTGGCGGAAAACAAATTTCAGTACATATATTTAGATTATTAAAAGTATTTGAGTATCTGAGTACAGTTTATACAAATTTAATCAACCATAATGTTCGGAATTCAATAAGTTATAGGCCTAACACATTAGACAAATACCTCAAAACGCTTAAATCTAATTTTCGATTGTAATTTGACTGACGATACTGGAATGGTGTCCTCTTCAGTGTGAGTGATTCCATGAATTAGAACCATGAATATGGGAGAACAAACTCAAATCCAGATCAGCAAATAGGAGGCCCTCTACATTCTAAGGATATTACAAACGAAAAGTAATCAATAAATGATGTCAATTATAATTGGAATAAAATGAATTATAATCTTAAGTTATCATTAAATAAAATGGTGTTTAGCCATCTCATTACTTTGTGGGGGTAATGTTTTATTATAGCCAATAAAAAGCATATGTGTCTTCCAAATAGTTTGGTACAAAAAATAACTCTCTATGATTTATAGTAAACGTAATACAGAAAGTTAGTCTTTTTTCCCAAATATTCATACTTTTGCATAAAGACGGCCATTTCGGCCCTTAGTAAAAGAATTTCGCTTGGCATCCACTAGATTCGTAATCAGCAAGGTCAAAATACCTAAATCAACTGGATCCTAGCTTCTACTCAACACTGCTCATAGAATCATCATTTTGGGGATTTGGAACCTGTCTGCTATAATAGTTGAGATATACTTACTTCGATGTTTAATAAAAACAATAAAAATGATAACAATAGATATGCATTTAGTATGGATGCCCAACATTATCACCACTTGTGCTGTAATGTAAAAAGTAAAATATAAAAAGTAACATAAATTACTATACTGTAATCTGTTTGTTGAATTTACATTCTTGAATACACACATCTGTCGTCATGTCAGTATTGCCTACAAAATACAATTTACGGGGCTATTTACTTAATTCAATGTAATATTTATTTGGCAAAAACAAGTGCAGATCAGTTTAATAGTAACATTAAAAAAGGTAATAGATTGAGCTGCCTTATCTGACAGTAACACAAGGTTTACAAACAACAATGCATTGTCTCATAGCAAATAATATAGGGTTATTTTTATAGGCCTACCTAGCTTATTTATAATACAATAGTTTGAGTATTAAATCAATAGCTTACCTGAAACACTAGAAGTATTACAGGATTTAAGCATTTCAGTAGTTTTACTATAGCCATTTTCTGCTACACATTTGGCTACCACATTACAACTCACAACTCTTTTATATGTTGAGGTCATTTTTCCATTTGCAACAACATCACCATTGACTGTGATAGTTGTATTTGGCTCTGGTTGGCCTTTAGCAACACATGTAAGATGTCCCTTTTTTAAAGTAAAGGTGCTGATCAAACAATCTAAAATTACAAAACAAAAAAACATGAATAAACATATATGTGTACCTTATCTTTTAACGATATTTAAGATTTGTGTCATCTTCATCATTTTAAATCTTCATCATCTTCATTATCTTTATCATCATCATCTTCTTTATCATCATCTTTATTATCAGCATCATAATTTTATCAAATTCTTTATCATCATCATCTTTATCATCATCTTTATGTAATCATCTTTATCATTATTTTCATATATTATCATCTTTATCATCTTATTTTTATCATCATCTTAATGATTATCATAATTATTTTTATCATCATCCTAATGATCATTATCTTTACATCATCTTCTTTATTTAAGTTTTGTGTCATCTTCATCATTTCAAATCTTTATCATAATCACCATTATCTTTATCATCATCTTTATTATCAGAATCATAATTTTATCAAATTCTTTTTCATCATCATCTTTATCATCTTTATATGTCATCATCTTTATCATCATCTTTATATATCATCATCATTATCATATTAATTTTATCATCATCCTAATGATCATCATCTTTACAATCATTATCATAGTCATCGTAATTTTTATATCGTAATATTCATTATCTTTATCATCATCTTCCTTAACTTTATTATCTTCGTTCATCATGTTTACCTGTTGACTGTCTAAAAGAACCCAAATTAAAAATTTATATTTCACGTATAAAACATTTCATGAGAAATTTTTCATAAGTTCATTTTCAACTGATATAAACTAATATGAACCTAAGGAACAACAAAATATGTATCCTGGACGAACATCCAGAAAATTACCACACCTTTTTTAAATGACCACGCCTCTTTTCACTGCAAGTGCTACTTTAAACAGCAGGCTAGACAAATGAACATATTAAAAAAATGTTTTTTTCTTTTATAAAAGAACACATAATGAGGAGGTCAAATTTCGTCTTAATCACAAGTCCCATAATAAGGGCCACACCTTCTTTTTGATTAGAAGCACTACTAACAGTGGGCTAGACAACTTGATCATCTTGTAAACAAGGGTTATTTTTTTATTTATAAAGATATGTGATTAGAGAATAAAATTGCAAAAATGACACCATGGTCACAACTCCTGTTCATATGAAAATTTGCTTAAAAGGGCCACGCCCCTTTTTAAATTTCACGCACCACTTAAAACGATAGGCTAAATAATACTAAAACAACAAAAACACAAATAGTGGATGAATTTTCAGAAATCACATCGTGGTCACATGTCTTGTTTTTATGCAAATTATCTTAAATATTGCAAAAATTAGAGGCCACACCTCTATTTAAAATACTTTTTTTTTTGTCTTTTGTGGGGTTATTCCACTTTTATTGCTTCTCACATTTCATCATTACATAATTTACAATTACAAGGTTTTATGTTGTACCGTGAAATATCCAATATGAGTATTTACAGAGATAAAAATCGTTTTTCTTTATAACGGGTTAGTCCATCTTGATGGCTAACTATTATTTCTTTATAGTTATTTTCATAATAACGTACGACATTTAAATATATGTTTTCAATGCGTTCCTTTTTTATGTATATTTTTCTGATTATATTCTACTAACCTTTTTTAATATAAATAATATACTGTACATACATATATATACATTGTACTCGCATACATGCCAGGATGAAAAGTAGCTTACATTAATCAAATATTGATCAGAAATCCTAGGCATATGTCAACATACCTACATACATCCACACTCCTGTTAATATTCACATACACCTACCTATATGTGGGATACCCAAACTTACACAATAAGCATATTGGGGCCTATAAACAAGAAGTTATCTATATACACATAACTCCATAATGCCATTTTAATTTTTTTTTTTTTACATTTTAAATTTTATTCAATAACTTTCTGATATAATACTCTATTGAAAATAAGGTCGCAATGGAATTAAGCTTCCATTTACCAATGTGCTTTAACGTTCGAGCCTTGTATATACAGAATGCTCCAAGACTACAGATATCATCTAAGAATCTATTGCCTGTACCTAGTACAATGTTATAAAAGGACAGTGGTGTTTCTAATTTGAAACTATAATTAATAAAATTCCACATTACTCTTGCGTCTTTACATTCAAAAAAATAATGTAATTCATCATCCAGTACATTGCATTCAGTACACCGCTTATCCTTAACAATCTTATATTTAAATAATATTTCTCTTTTAGGTACAATCATATGAAGTAGCCAGGTGTGTATCAAATCTCTGTTTTCAGTCTTCAACAAAATTTCCCATTTCCGCTGGGTTTGAACAGGAGGGATATAAAAACTGCATATCATTGACATGTGACATTGCCTTTAAAATAGAAATACAGAAGGGGGTATTTTGATATATTGAGGTAATTTTGTAAAATTTTAGATAAGGCAAGTTGGTCCAATTTTCTTAAAATATTTTAATGGTAGGAATTTCCATTTCGCCTTCTCGTTGTCATGTAAACGTTTAAACCACTTAACTTTGAAAGACATTACTTGCGACTTGAAATCAGTCACTCTAAGACCCTCATGTTCGTAGTCTCCATACATGGTACTTCTTTTTATTTTATCTTCTTTTTATTTTTCCAAATGAACTTAAAAATAAATTTTCAACATATTTGATAATACTTTCTGGTACCTCAAGAATACTAACATTATAAATAAGCTTTGATAATGTAAGAGTTTTAACGATCGTTATTCTAACAAAAACTGTTAGATTTCTTTTCTCCCATGTAGTTAATACTTTTTTCAGTGATTCAACTTTTTCTTTCCAATTCTTTTTGTAACAAAAGTCCTTGTCATGACCTACCGTACATGAATACCAAGAATTTTAATCGGTCTTTTTGTCCACGATAAATTACCTGGTTTACTTTTACAGTCTTTTAATCTGCCTAACCACAAGGCATTTGTTTTCCCTATTTAATTCTAAACCAGACCTTTTACCAAATTGTTCAATCACCTCAATGCTTTTAGCGATACTTTCTGTGTTTTTCAGAAATACCGTGTCATCTGCTAATTGTACTATTTTCACACTTTCATCATTGTCTTTACCAGAAGGGATATCAATACCCTTAATTGTTTCAGTTGTTCTTAATTTCGTAGCGAGTATCTCGGCAACGAGTATGAAGAGAAGTGCTGATAGAGGGCAGCCTTGCCTTATGCCTTGTTTCATAGTGAAGCTTTCTGACACCCATCCAGAATTAGTGAATACACTATCTGTATTTTTATATATTGTTTTTACCCATTTTATAAAAGAGTCTCCGAAGTTGAATTTACCTAAGGTTGCTATTAAAAAAATTCTGTTAACCGTATCAAAAGCCTTTTTGAAATCGAGGCTTATTAGTGCTCCTTCTAATTGTTCATTATCCATGTAATTGATTATATCTTCTGTTCATCGTATGTTTTCGCCTCCAAACCGGCAATTTACGTAACATTTTTGATTTTTTGATTTTTGATTTGAACTAATTGCAGTTTTTTTTTCAGTACAAATGTCGCAATTTTATAATCATAATTGAGTAAGGTAATCGGTCGCCAATTATTCAAATCATGACGATCTCCTTTTTTATGAATTACATTTATGACACCTCTTCGTTGCGTGTTGGAGAATTCCTTGTCTATGTAACAGAAGTTTAGGGCGTCACAAACAATGTCATCAATAATATTTATATCTCCAGATATGATGATGTTACTATCCTCATTAACTATAAAGTTCTTAATAATATTGTTTCTATAAACTTTCTATATAAAAAAAAAACACTTCGTTCACTTGCAGTATTTGGTGCATATACATTAACAAGCACAAATGACGATATGTCTATTGTGATGCTTATAATGACAAATCTACCATTTTAATCAATCTGTGTTTTATTAACCTTATAGGTATCACAATCCTTAATCAGAGATCCAAAGCTATGATACGCTTGACCTTGCCAAAGAAATTCATATGGATTTATTTTTATATCACGGGTCAAGTGCGTTTCTTGAATGAAAAATATATCAACTTTATTGTCATTTGCCCATTTGAAAATACATTTCTGCTTATGCTTCTCTCTTAATCCTCTAGCATTGAGAGACAAGAAGTGAACGTTAGGTGTCATTTAATAAATTAATATATAATAAGTATATATAAGTGTATTATATAATAATTATCTATCAATTTTGTTTGTTTACTTATTTGTTTTATTTTTTTTTTTTTTTTTATTTATTTTATTTTATTTTATTTTTTTTATACCTAATTACGTCCAACAGATTATTGGTTGTAAACATCAGTTTTATATGTATCTGTAATTCAGACATAGATACCAGATTGCTGTAAGTAAGAATAAATTTGCATAGACAGTTAAGATCGTCACACAAACGCCTATTATTAATAATATTCATGCTATTGTTTACGGTCAACCATGACAACGTACAGTACTTGTATAGTGCATTTAAGGACATGTTTCGTGATCGGTGAATCGGGGTCATCATTATTAGTATTACTATTTTTATGAATGTGATTTTATCGAGATCCTTGTATTTAGCAAGAGTTTATCAAGAAATGAACACTTTACTATTTTTTGTTTTTCTTCTTACTTTTACTTGATTTTCTTCTTCTCTTGGTTCCAGGCTGGGTTGGAGAGACAACTTTCGCTGCATCTTCTTCTATTTTTTTATCTGTAGAGTTCTTTTTCGATTTTGAATATTCGTTTGGTAACGACTTTATGAAATCTGTAATCTTTCCCTTTTTCTTTTTGGTATCTGCTGTTTCACTTCGCTCTTAGATTTCTTTCTCATTCTCAGCATCACTTGTGCTACCTGAGTCATCACTTTCATCTTCACTGTTTTCGGTGTCTGTGTCTTTTTTCTTTCTGTTCTACCACTCTTGTCCATACCTCTTGAATTAGACGTTCTCCAGACGTATCATGCAGTAGTTTAACCGCACTACATTGGTTTTGTTTGTGTCCTTGTATACCACAGATATGGCATACAAGCTCATTTGTACATTCATTTGCACTGTGCCCCTTTTTTAGGCACTTGGAACATTTCGCTTTCTCATCTTTCTAACCAGTGTGAAAGAATCTTCCTTTAAATCCACTTACACTAAGGAACCTTGGTAGTGCAGTATTGAGCGTTTCCACAAATGCAAGCCGGTCACCATTTAAACAGTTTGTCAGATGCCCATCAACTCTTAACTTCAAGCGTTGAATATTTCCTATTATTTTGCAATTAAAACGTATTAGAGATTTCCTGATTTCGTCGTCTGCCAACGACCGAGGTAGGTCCTTAATGATTACTCGGGTTGAGTCTTCCCGGTGAAAGTAAGGATTTTGTTCATAAACTTGAATGTTCTTACCTCTGATATTGATTCCGGATGTTATCAAATTTACTCTATCTTGCAGAGAATCAATATAAAGCCTCCACAAATTCTTGATTCTTTGTACACCAAAAATATTTTGGCTTTCCACATAATTTTGCAGTGCCTTGTATATGTCCTGAGGTTCAATAAATGACTCTCCTTTTGTATTTACCTCATCAACTTCCATGTATATAGGTGTCATGCTTCTTAGACTATCTTTTATATTTCCCGCTTTGAGAGTCAGCTGATCTTTGGACGCAGGAGTCGTACTAGCCATCATTTTTGAAAATTTCAGAATTCTGGTATGGTATCCAAAATAAAATTCAAATATGTTACCTTAAAAGATTTCACAATTCATTGATAGACTTTTTCAGAATAAAACTGCAACTGATCTGTTAAATTCTGATATTTTTTTGTAGAGCGAGTGTAAAGAACGTTCCCATTAGAGATCTATCTTAATCAGTAGGCAAGACAATCTTAACATTTTGCATACAAGAGGGGTTCTTTTTAATAAATAAACACAAATGATGAGATGAAATTTCATAATTCACACCATAGTTGTATGCAAATTAGCTTAAATGCAAAAAAATATGGGTCACGCCCCTTTTGTGTTTGAAGCGCTAAATTAAACAGCAAGCTAGACAATCTGAATGGGACTTGTGTGATTAAGGTGATATTCATGAAATGTGATCCCCTCATTAAGTGTGTTTTTTACAAAAGAAAAACTCTAGTTTGCAATATTTTCAGATTATCTAGCCTTTATTTAAAGTATCCATTTAAATAAAAAGGGGCGTGGTCAAATGTTTTGCATATTTAAGATAAATTTGTATATGAACTAGATATGTGACCAAAGGTGTGATTTCTGAAAATTTATCCCCTTATCATATGTGTTTATAAACGAAAAAAATTAATTTTTTGCAATGTTTTCAGATTATCTAGCCTACTGTTTAAAGTACACTTCAAATGAAATAGAGGAGTGGCCACTATTTTTGTGCATTTATAAGCAAATCTGCATATGAACAGGACATGTGACCACAGTGTGAATTCTAAAATGCTATCCCCTTATCAAATGTGTTTATTTATATAAGAAAAACCATTGTTCGCAATATGTTCAGATTGCCTAGCCTTCTATTTAAAATAATGATTCAAATATAAAAGAGGCTTAACCTCTACTTTTTTTGCATATTTAAGCTAATTGCATGTGAACAAGTGTGATTTTTGCAATTTTATCCACTCATCATATGCATTCATTTATAAAAGTAAAAGTCTTGTTTTCAATATATTCCAATAGCCTACCCTACGGTTTAAAGTGTTACTTCAAATAGAAAAGGGGCGTGGCCCCATTTGTTGCATTTTTAAACTACAGTAATTTGCATATGAACAGGAGATGCGACTACAGTGCAGTGTGATTTCTGAAATGTTATCACCTCATCATATATGTTCATTTATAAAAGAAAAACCCATGTTGGCAATATTGTCAGATTGCCTAGCCTACGGCAAAATGTAGTGCTTAAATAAAGAAAAAAGGAGCGTGGCCCCTATTTTTGGCATATTTAAGCAAAAATTTGCATATGAACAGGATATGTGAACACAGTGTGATTTCTTCAATTGTATTCCCTCATATATGTTCATTAAATTAAGAAAAACCATGTGTTCAGCCTGTCTAGCCTACCGTTAATGAAGCGCTGCCAATAAAAAAAGGGCGTGTCCCCTATTTTGCATATTTAAGCTAATTTCAATATGAACGGGACTTGTGATTAAGTTGAGATTTCTGAAATTTGATCCTTTCATCATATGTGTTCTTTAATAAAAGAAACAACCTTTTTTGCAATACGTTTATATTGTTTAGCCTACTGTCCAGGATACAGATTTTGGCACACATTCCATGTTTTACCTAGGGTTCATATTTATGTATTCAGTTGGGATATTCTCTCCTAAATAAAGTGCATACAAATATTAATCAGGTCCTCTACCAATTCTGAAGACATGGCAAAAGCGATAAAATTAGTACAATAATGTTCTCTTCAAAGTATGCACACGTACACAGAAAGGCTAATTAAAATGGTAAAATAAATTATAAATGACCAATAAAATCCTGGTAACGGAACTTAAGTTTAATGTCATGAAGCCAACAGTCAAGATCCGTGACTAACACTACCACTAGATCAAATTCCTATTTTTATCCATCTTCAATCAGAACAGTCAACGGTCGTGTTAGGCTAGTCATTTTTACTGAACCCCAACATCTTAAAATACTATTGTATCTACCTATTATTTCTATTTTTATTTTCTTTTTTTATTTATGAGCGGACCCTTCTACATTTATTTTAAGGTAAAATTAATGTTATAAATGGCAAATAATTTATACTGTATACTTAATACGAAGTAGTTGAATAGCTCAGTGGTTAAGATGCTTGCCTTCTTATCCCAGGATCCTGGGTTTTTAAAAGTATTTTTCATTGGGGGGATGATTGGCGTGTTAGCCAGTGTCGTAACAGGCGCGGGGGGAGGGGGAGGGGGAAATCTGCCCCTCCCCTGACAGTTTTTACAGGGCTGACTAAGCCGTCGTACCGGGCTGGGTAATAAGAGAAAAGAAAGAGGGGAGAGGGAGGGAAAGAGAAAGAAGAGAAAAAGAAAAGGAAAGAAAAAGAAAAAGAGAAGAAAAAAATAAAGACAAGAATAAAAAGGAAAATATCATAATGACCAGACTCACAACACCCTGCAACCCCTTCTCCACTTCAAAAACTGTCATAACTCCTTTGATCTATGCTGCCGGATGGCGTAACCACTGGGGGACAAGGGGAAAATATCTATTTTTGAAAATCTTCCCCACCCCTTTATAAATGCCCTTTTCATTTCCTGAAAGTGCCTAAAAACCTCAAATTTTGCGCGCATTTCTTGTTAACATGGACCAATTTCCGCTAAAAATTGCACATTTTAGGGAGTTTTGATCAATTCCAAACGAAATTACAATTAAAAACACCGGGGGACAAGGGAAAATATCCATCTTTGGAAAATCTTTCCCCACCCCTTGACAAATGCATCCTCTGAAAGTGCCTAAAATTCTCAAATTCTTTGCGCGCATTTCTTGTTACGGTAGGCCAATTTCCTCTATAAATTGCACATTTTAGGGAGTTTTCTTAAAGAAAAAAAAACACAAAAATATTTTGCGCGCCTCGCGCGCATTTTTAGGGCTTTTTTTAGGTTTATCCTTTTAAGTTATTTAAACACATAATAGTCCCAAATTCAAGAAAGACAAATTTAAGATAGATCGTTTTAACCTAAAAGAAGGGCCTCAATATGCATTGATGGAGAAAGAATATGTTTGTAATAAATAAAACCATGATGAAAATGCTTATATTTAGTTTCAAACACACGTGTGTGGCCTATATTATAAATAAGATAAGCCCTATGTCGTATTGTTTTCTATATGGGAGTGGGATGGGGTGGGTATGGTAAATTACTAACCGGGAAAATAAATACCCACTCTGACCCAAGACCCCTGTTACGCGCCTGGACATGTTAGAAATCACTTAAGGTCCTATTCGATTTCGAATTATGAAAAGTGTAGGCTGTGGCACTGAGACCTCTGATGATTAGTGCCCAAAATTGTTTACAAAAACGTAATGCAATAATAGCATATTGACTACTATTGTATATTTTATGAAATATTTCAGCCGCTCCAAATCTCTTTCCTATTCTTCCTTCTTCCTTTATTTTTTCACAATTTTACGTTTTTTTTTTTTTTTTTTTTTTTTTTTTTTTTTTTTTTTTTTTTTTTTTTTTTTTTTTTTTTTTTTTCTAGATGTGTATAAGAGACAGGTTTCGACCTAGGCAAACCTTTGCTAAAAAGGTACACTTTCTCCATCAAAAAGGCTTCTTCTATGAATGGAATGACCTGTTCGAAGCACGAACTCCTGTAGACCAAACCCAGTACCGTTACGATTTTTAATCGTACGGGAAATTCACTCGCGATGATATATGCTTAGCCTCTCATCAATCTACCTTTCAAATTCGTTAAATATACAATTTAGACTTGGTAGCACAACTACTTGTACGCGCGGAATGCTATGAGAAGAGGAAAAGTTGAGGTCAATCTATGTTTATGCCTTTGAATAATCAATCTTTTGTTCTTGTCTAACCAAGGTAATGTAGGCCTTGCTTTTCTTTTTATTTTTTTTTCAGAAAAAAAAAACAGCACTTAATTTTACATAACCTATTTATGTTTTGTCGTCATGGGGAAGACGAATAGAAACGACGATATACGCTTTCCATTGACCATATAATGCGCGGTAACTATCCTGAAGACATACGATAGAAAAGGATAGGCTTACGACTTTGTTTTGATTTTTCATTATCTTTCATAGGATATTGCCAGAGCTAATAAACTCACCTATTTACGACTTCACCTTATGAAAGTCAGCTTTAAGAAATGGATACATTAATTGGTACGTACATTGAACAAGCAGGTTTTTCTGTCCACATGTCACATTTCCTGCATTATTTATGGCCATGCAGCGATAATTGCCAGTATCTTCTTCTGTTGCGTTCTCAATCATATATTCCTTAACATATCCACTTTTAACAACTTTGTTGTTTTTGAAAAAGGTATAATTTGGATAAGGTTGAGCATTCACTTGACATGTAATAGACACGGAATTGCCTTCTGCAACTATACTGTTAACATCACTCTTTTGTTGGCACCTGATATCTGTAACAGAGTATAGCAAGATAAATATCATTATAATAAAAAGACGGTTTTAGTACTAATCTAAGTTATGAAACTAGGCAGACAACTCACGGTGCACACTAAGAGTATCTCCGTTACTATTCTTGCTTCCTGCTTCATTACGAGCTTCACAGTAGTAAACCCATGATCATGATTTGTTGCATTGATGATGGTGTACTTCAGCATAATGCCATTTGTAGAAGATATCAGCCGATCATCCTTATGCATATTAAGTATTGGATCAGGGTAAGCACCACTACTCTGGCAGAAAATGTCCAAATCATCGCCTGCCCGGACAAATTCTCAGAGCGCTGAGAAGAATTGCGAAGGCCACTGGCTCTAGCCCTTCTACTGGGCACCTTCTATGTTTTTAACATTCAGTATCATAATAAAGCAAACAACTATATCTTCCTAGAATCCAAGATGTTTGAAAAGATAAAGGAAGCCAACAAACATGTCATTACACTGTTTGTGACACTCTAATTGGAAAACAAGAGTTTATAAACTCGTTCATTTTGAAGGAGTATTTCCCTCACTAATCTGCCATTATAGGCATGGTTTATACGTGTAAAGATAAAAGAATAATGTATTTTGTGAAAAAAAAAATAAAGGAATGATTATTTATAGAATTTTTGTGTGGTCTTTATTGATTTGTGGTCCATTGAAATTATTTCCAAGGAGTCAACTTAACCCCAAAAATGGAGTTAAATTTAACTCCAAAAGTGGAGTTTAATCCCCAAAGGGAGTAATATTAACTCCAAAAAGGGGATGGGAATCACCCTCTTTTTGGAGTTAATGTTACTCCCTTTAGGGAGTAAAAATATGAGAGTAAATATTACTCCAGAAAAGGAGTCGTTCTGTACCTTTTTTATTAACTCCACTTTTGGAGTTAAATCTGTCTCTTATACACATCTACTAGTAACATTAACAACCTTGTATAATCAATCTATTAGTAACAAATTTTTAAGCTTCGTCTAGGCTAGGCTTGGCTCTCTTAAGTTATCACGAGCAGCGACAATATCACCTCACTAAGCGACCATTGGGGATATATCCCCCCGAAATCTACGCCTATGCCTGGGTTCAATTCCTGTCACAGTAGGAATTTTTCCCACGACTAAAACCAACTCCACTCCCTAAGCCTCATAAAGAGGCTTAGTTTATAAAGTATCATTATCATCCTGTAAGTGGCGAGTGTACTTGCTGTTGAATGTGAGGGAAATAAAAAAAATTTAAAAACGAACAATATGACAGGATCCTTGCTGATCATATCATGGATTGATGATATATGCTTAGTCTCTCATCAATCTACCTTTCAAATTCGTTAAATATACAATTTAGACTTGGTAGCACATCTACTTGTACGGAATGCTATGAGAAGAGGAAAAAGTGGAGGTCAATCTATGTTTATGCCTTTGAATAATCAATCTTTTGTTCTGGGCTAACCAAGGTAATGTAGGCCTTGCTTTTCTTTTTAGTTTTTTTCAGAAAAAAAAACAGCACTTAATTTTACATGACCTATTTATGTTTTGTCTCATGGGGAAGACGAATAGAAACGACGATATACGCTTTCCATTGACCATATAATGCGCGGTAACTACCCTGAAGACATACGATAGAAAAGGATAGGCTTACGACTTTGTTTTGATTTTTCATTATCTTTCATTGGATATTGCCAGAGCTAATAAACTCACCTATTTACGACTTCACCTTATGAATGTCAGCTTTAAGAAATGGATACATTAATTGGTACGTACATTGAACAAGCAGGTTTTTCTGTCCACATGTCACATTTCCTGCATCATTTATGGCCATGCAGTGATAATCGCCAGTATCTTCTTCTGTTGCGTTCTCAATCATATATTCCTTAACATATCCACTTTTAACAACTTTGTTGTTTTTGAAAAAGGTATAATTTGGATAAGGTTGAGCATTCACTTGACATGTAATAGACACGGACTTGCCTTCTGCAACTATACTGTTAAAATCACTCTTTTGTTGGCACCTGATATCTGTAACAGAGTATAGCAAGATAAATATCATTATAATAAAAAGACGGTTTTAGTACTAATCTAGGTTATGAAACTAGGCAGACAACTCACAGTGCACACTAAGAGTATCTCCGTTACTATTCTTGCTTCCTGCTTCATTACGAGCTTCACAGTAGTAAAACCCATGATCATGATTTGTTGCATTGATGATGGTGTACTTCAGCATAATGCCATTTGTAGAAGATATCAGCCGATCATCCTTATGCATATTAAGTATTGGGTCAGGGTAAGCATCACCACTCTGGCAGAAAATGTCTAAATCATCGCCTGCCCGGACAAATTTAGGTAGAACTATTATAGGTGCATCCAAATCTAATGTAAAAATGAGAAAATCTAGTTATTCGTATTCGTAGTAGTAGTACAGTAGTAGTATTCGTATTTGTAGTAGTAGTTATATTCGTAGTATTCGTAGAAGTAGTAGTAGTAGTAGTAGTAGTGGTAGTAGTAGTAGTAGTATTAATAGTAGTAGTAGTGGCGGCGGCGGCGGCGGCGGCGGCGGTGGCGGTGGTGGTGGTTTTGGTGGTAGTAGTGGTAGTAGTAGTAATAGTAGTGGTAATAGTGGTAGTGGTAGTGATAGTGGTATCGGTTGTGGTAGTGGTAGTAGTAGTAGCAGCAGTAGAAGTAGTAGTAGTAGTAGTAGTATTTGTTCATTTAAAAATCCAGTTATTCATCGTATTATTATTATTATTATTATTATTATTATTATTAATGTTATTATTATTATTATTAGGCCTAATAATAATAATTTATTATTATTAATATTATTATTATTATTATTATTATTATTATTTGTTTATTTGAACGACAGAGGTATGAACATTTTTTTGTTTCAATTAGGGCAGCAATATTAATTGCCCGTCGAAGGTTAGTTGCGTAATTAATTTAGGGTGATTGGGCCTATCTTTTTACATAATGTTTAATTTCATAATTAGGTATACACAGTACATTGTGGGATGGATGTTTCCAGGCAACTGTTAGGTAGGCAACTGAGCTTGCTGTTTATTTTATTTATTGTATACACTATTAGAAACTGACCTGGATGTTTCCATTAGGCAGCCAACTGAGCTTGCTGTTTATTTTATTTATTGTATACAATATTAGAAACTGACCTGGATGTTTCCATTAGGCAGCCAACTGAGCTTGCTGTTTATTTTATTTAATTATGGTATACAATGTTGGAGACTGACCTGGATGTTTCCACTAGGCAGCCAACTGGGCTTGCTGTTTATTTTATTTATTGTACACAATATTAGAAACTGACCTGGATATTTCCATTAGGCAGCCAGCTGGGCTTGCTGTTTATTTTATTTATTGTATACAATCTGGACCAATGGATGGAAGCTTTCAATGTATATATGTTTACGTATTGCCAAACACATGTGCATGAAGCACCTAGGATGCTTTGTTACATGCAAGGAATCAGCAATCTGTATCAAAAAGGTGGGTTAGAGGCAGCTTTATTCTATGATAGGCAATTTAGAAGGATGAGACAAATTGCTGATCGGCCTTGGAATATAAAGAGTGATACTCTTTATTTGGAGTCCTTATCTTTAGCTCTTAAAAAATAAGACAGATAACCTAGTGCATGGTACTAATCGGGCCACTAAGACGCTAGCTATGCATTACCTTCGTAACAATCAACTCCCCAAAGGACGGGCAAAATTGCCGGAAGGGATCTGCTAGCATTATCAGCTTAAAGGAATCTGCAACTACAAATCCAGATTTGATCGCATCAGAGTCCCTGATGAAACGAGAGACACAACCAAGTCACCAAATTCATTTCGTTTAAACAAAAAATTAGTTGTTCACTCCAATTAACTACTTTGCTATAAATCAAATGCTTATTGGTTATGATCATGTCAAAGGAGACTTTCTTTGAGACGGCTTTAATGAGGGTTTTTGAATAGGATACCAAAGTAAAAGAGTTTTTCGAGAAGCGGCTAACTTAAAGTCAGCACTTGATATGCCTACAGTTTTAAACAACAAACTTTTGCATGAGGTACAACAGGCTCGAATCGCGGGCCCATTTGACATATCACATTTTGAAAATCTGCAAGTCTCTCCTTTGGCGCTGGTTCCTAAAAGTACGCCAGGCGAATTTCGTCTGATTCATCGTCTATCTTTTCCTGAAGGGTCCTCAATAAATGATGGTATTGCAGATACATCGGTTTATTATCAAACAGTAGCGTATGCAAAGTTAATATAGAAATTTGGTAGGGGAAGCCTCATGGCTAAAACCGATATAGAAAATGCATTCAGAATAATTCCAGTTCACCCAAATGATTATGAGCTTCTTGGTATGAAAGTGGGGGGGGGGTGTGCTAAATCTTGTAAAATCTTTGAGGGATTTAGTACTGCGATACAATGGATATAGAACTAGAACTGGATATAGAACTAACAAGTTGTCATATCGTCAACTATATGACCAATTTTAGAAGGAGTTTGGATCACAGTAAGACCAAAACGCCTCCCACGTAAGATATCAAATATTTCAATTGGAGTCGTCTACAACCCTCAATAGGTACATGATTATGACATGTCCATGTACATTGTTATTTTGTATGGACGCGATGACATGATTATGACATGTCCATGTGCATTGTTTATTTTTTATGGACGCGATTCTACGTAAACATATCCGAAAACCGGATTCATAGTTATGGGGGACTTTAATCACATGAATGATAGATCAATCCGTAACATTCCAACGAAACAAATTGTCAGCCGTAAAACGAGAGGAAATGCTACGCTCGACCTTATCTATACGACAATACACGACTTATACAAAGAACCCAAATCCAACCCGCAAACCAACCAACCCGCAAAGGAAACCGAAACAGTCGAAATCGACAATGTAAAATCATTTGGTTCAACCCACCGTATAGCGACAATGTTTCAACCAACATAGGCCATAATTCCTATGTATCATTGATTCATCATTCCCTCCAAACCACACGCTCAGAAAAATATTTAACCAGAACACTTTGAAATTAAGCTACAGCTGTATGCGCAATATGAAGCAGATAATTTCAAGCCACAACAAGACGCTGCTAAAAAAACTAATTGTAATTGCAGAAGAAATGTAACATGCCCATTAGAAGGAAACTGCTTAACCAAAGGAGTTATATATCAAGCAACAGTTACCAGATATGACGACCAAACCCAAGAAACGTATATTGGACTAACAGAGCACACATTCAAAACCAGATACAACCAGTAACTTCAGGAAAAAGACCCCTCCCCCCCCCCTCCAAAAACTCTTAGCCGATATATATTCAGGCCCGCAGCCGGGTGGGGGGGGGGGAGTTATGGTTCGGGCGAACCACCCTTTTCTAGCGAACCCCCTCGAATTTTTGAATGAGTCCCACTCCGACAGAATGTCTGTTTTTAACTTACCCAGCATTAAATCAAAATTTAGCACCTAATTCATAATTTGGTCACCCGTTTTTAAATTGTGCTAGCGATACAAGCCTACATTCATAGAATATCTCAGCTTCTGAAGTTCAGAGATTTATATTGAACGCAACTCCTGCAAACCATGACTTTTCGATGGCTCACATAAGGATGGCAAACATCGATAAAAACCCGGCTGCCGTTTTATCTTTCACTGGCCTTTGGCTGAATGTTTGTAAGAAATGTACCAACCGGTAACAAAACCGGTCGCCGTCTATCTAGAGTAAATGTCGCCACCAAACGAAGCCATAGTTTTGCCGGACTTAATCCACCAAAATTCAGCTAAAGTTTTGCTATTTAAGCGTGGTTCCCACTAGGACGTACACTCAACGCAACTGGCGCAACGTAAGAATATGCTCTTTCAAGAAAGTCGCACCCCCCTCTTTGCGAAAAGTTGAAATTTCGCTGTAAAGCTTGGTTGCGTCAACACAACACGTAAGAAAGTACATGGTTCCCATTTGGCGACGTAACGACGCAGGGTGAGCGGGAAATTCGATGTCTTTGCAAAATACTGTGCAGCGCGCGACAGTAGGCCCTTCTGAGAAGTGACAACATGCCGAAAAACAACGACAGAGAATTTGCAAGAATATGTATAGACCCTACTGTATCTTTTATGGAAGCGGAAGAGAAGAATAAGACTAAACAAAGGAGACGATTTTGGGTGCGTGAAATATTTCAAGAAAGAAATTTACATGGCCAGTTTAAAACAACATTCTTATCATTGAAAGCCACCGACCGAGAATATTTGTTCAGGTGAGTAGCCTGGCCTAGGCCTAGTAGAGTAGGAAAGCCTGGCATAGGCGGTCTAGGCCTAAGCCTACGCTAGGGCATCCTGTGAATATTTCCATTGTTGGTGCCTAGCTTTAATGAACCTCTGCAAATTTGAATATGTGAATTTTACTCATAGCCTAATGATTACATATTATTATTATATTATTATTATTATAAGTCTAGGTGCCAACATTATCTTTTTAATGAGTGAGGGTTTTTAAGAAGGGAAAAAGCCAGTGCAGTGGTGGTAGGCCTACCTCCAGCGGAGGCCTACTGTTTTCCCTTACCCAAGCAGTCAACTCAGCCCCAATTAAACCACATTAAAACCACATTTTGGTTAAATTAAAGTATTTTAAATTGTTGACGTTTGTATTTTTTTTTTACATTTACAATACATACATTATAAAAATAATGAAACCTGCATTAAATATGAATATTAAAATAATATTAATAGTAATAATAACAATATAAAAAGGCATATTATTAGCTGTATCTAATGATATGATTACAATAGTAACAACATAATTATGACAATACTTAATGAGTTATATAGACATAATAATGTATAAATATGAATACATAATAATGTATACATATTTAAATATACCTATAATTATTATTATGTAAAATAAATATGCCTGTGTATGAGTCCTGAGAGGTTCGATCACCAGTTGAGTTTAATACAACATCTTCTGGAGAAAAAAACAACAAAATTAAGGAAACCAATCAGTGCCAATAATAATGTTGAGATACCTAGCTACTGGCGATCAACAGAGTTCACAGTCATTTAACTTCTTGGTTGGTAGATCCACTGTCTGCAAAATAATCAGAGAGACGTGCCAAGCAATCTGGAGTGTGTTGCAACCATTTTATTCTGTATGGCAATGCCACACATTTCCGATCATTGGAAAAACATAGCTCAAGCCTATGAAGATACTTGGAATTTTCCTCATGTCATTGGAGCAGTTGACAGCAAACATATCAATATTGAATGCCCAAAATTCGGAGGTTCAATGTATTATAACTACAAACAGTTCCACTCGTCTGTTCTTTTGGCATTATGTGGTGCCAGGTATGCATTCACCTACGTCAATATTGGTAGTTATGGCGGTATGAATGATGCCAGCATTTTCAATCGATCAAAGTTGCATGAAGAACTTCAAAATGGCACATTTCCCTTGCCAGTACCAGAAAACTAAAGACCATATTATATTTTGGGGGATGATATATTTCCCCTCAAACCCTGGCTAATGAAACCGTATTCCGGAAAAGATTTGTCCTTCGAATCAAGGGTGTTCAATTACAGGCTCTCAAGAGCCAGGAGAACAATTGAAAATTCATTTGGGATTCTAGCAGCACGATGGAGGATATTCCGTCGCCCAATCCGTGCCGATATTAGCACAGTTGATGACATTATTAAAGCCACGTTGTGTTTGCATAACTACTTAATAAAAACAGAAAATGCTAGGTACAGCCCAAGTGGCTTTGTGGACTGCTATGATGGAGGTGAGCTTAAAGAAGGAGAGTGGTGCAATGTGGTAGAAGGTGACAACAGCATGGGAGCATTACAGGCAAATCATGCTAATAACTATTCATTTGATGCTAAAATGATCAGAGACAATCTGCGTGAATACGTAAACTCTGTAGATGGGTCAGTAACATGGCAAAATGAAACATTTTTTTATTGTGGGCGAAAGACATAGTCTTTCATCCATCTCATGGATTTCCAGATGGAACATGAACACTCGTTAAGTAAATTACTGTATAATTTCTTTTTATGACAGATTACATACATTTTGACTTAAATTGATAAATCAAAACCATATGGTAGCTTATTATATTTATTTATACTTTTTTTTTTAAGATCATCAGAGATGGGCAGAAAAAATAACATTTTATTGGTGAATGTAAACTGTATATACAGTAATTAAGAAGAAATATACATATCTTATTTTTGAGATATTGAGGCAGCAGTGGGTATAATCAAAATTGAAAAAAAAAAACTTTTCTGAAATGTTCGTGACATGGGTGTGCTAATTTGCCACTAAAGTTTTATGTTTATTCGAAACCATTATTAGCAGTTGATACAAATGGGTTTGCTAAAAAAAAGGCTAAATCTGCTTTGCAAAAAAATTTATATATATAAGATTAAATGGTACTACTTGATCCATATTAGGATCGGAGTGTTAGTCTCTATGTTAAGAGATATGCAATGTCTAATGTTTATGACAATTTTTGATCAGTGGTTTGTATGTTATAATAAATGTTTGTTATTTAACATATACTGTAGTATCTAGAAATACTGTATTGTGCTACTTTCATTATGGTTTGTCACTTATTAAATTAACACTACATTAAAGAAACAACATCTAAATCTAGTACTGTATTGATGAAAAATTCTTGTATTCTTTACTTAAATAGACCTATTTAATTTTTTGGAATTAGGCCTATGATAAATTTCTGTAGCAACTACAGATATGTTGTGCAACTTGAAGTGGTGTGTTAACCTATCCTGGTATTCCTCTAAATTAAAAAATCTAGCCTAGGGAATTAAAAAATATTTTAATGTCATCGTCAAATTGTTTTTACAGTACATGCAGAACTACCAGAAAATCAGAATCAAGATAATTTTATAAATATTTTTTACATTTTATTTTCAATAATAATAATACACATTGATTGGCAACTGGTAAATAACTCTGAAATATGAACGACAAATTTACTCTAGGCAAGGCTGTATTGTACACAAAAGTTTTCTAGGTATACAGTGGCAACATTATACTGTATATTCACATCAACAACTACTTTGGAAATAAAAAATATTTGCAGCAAATCCCAGGAAAGATAAAATTGCATTGGATTAATACAAGATGGTAAATGATAAGTAAATATACAATACATACACACACATCACTGTCAGTCCATATATACATACAAACGAAAATAAAATGGTTTAAAACAAGTAAAGAAAACACATTTTGTAAGGAAACATTTAAACTTCATAAAATTGTTCACTGCCTTTATCATAAAGGCAGGGATATTCTCGCACAATTTCCATGAACTCTGACTCCTTTGTGGAAACCATGATGACGTTCCTTTTGAGACGACCCAGTTGTTGTTTTGCAATTGACTGAGCGTGCGCAGATGAGGCTTTTTCTTGCGTTTGCCTCTTGCGTTGACGTAAAATTCAAACCGGTTTGAATTTCTGCTATCGACGCAATTGCTGTCGCAAGGGACGCAACACTCTACGAAAAGTTGAACTGCGTATGAGTAGCGTCGATGTTGCGTTGCGTTGCCTAGTTTGCGTCGTCGGTTCCCACTTGGAAGCCGCAATACCCTCGCGTTGCGTCACTTTGCGTCGATACGTCGCGTTTGCGTCGCTGCGTTGCGTCCTAGTGGGAACCAAGCTTTAGTCACCTGATTGTGGATTGTGTGGTTTGTAAATTCCACAGAGCCATACTATATTACTGTCCATAGCGCACAGTAAACTATTTGCTAATGGAGCATTTTTGGGAAAATTGACTCGCCTTTTTCCATCCAAAACAAAATATTAGTAAATCAACATGGTCCATCCCAGTCATTATAGCCAGTCACAAAATTAGGAAGTTTGATAGTCCTTTAAGATGGGTTATTGATTTCAAAATCAATTAGCCTAGCCTAGATGTTGACTAGCTAGGCTGCGTTAGGTTTGCTCCTCGTTCATTTAAGCCGGACACTCACTGCGTCGTACGACCATCGCACGACGAATTCACGTTTGCTTCCGGGTGGCGATAGACGACGCAACGCAATCTGAACTGATCCTCATTAAAAAGACGACCCGTTGGGATAACGTCTTCGCGTGCGTTCTTCGTCGCGTAGAGACAGAATTATACCCTGACGACATCAAACTAGTGTATGCCTAGGCCTAAGTACAGTAGGACGTACTACTAGCCCTAGGCTTTTGTTTTAAAAGTTAAAGTGCATGTACAGGATGCGCCATAGGCCTATATTTAACAAAAATACATTTTGTTAATTACTATCGGTTGGCCTGGGACCTAGGCAGATTTTACCGTCGAAAGTCCTGGGATTCGACGATGACGTCAATGCACGTCACATGTTTACAAACGCCATTGATTGGAATGAAAATATCGCGCTGAATTTCGTTTTTTTCATTATTTATTGAACTTTTATCTATATAAAAACAAGATTAATATTGTAGAAATTGTAATTCTAAAAATCCATATATAATTCATTTTTCATTTGGTAGACAATAAATATTGAGTAAGATATACTAAAAACGATTATTAATTCTAAAATATGCATCAAATCTCAGACATTATTAATCAGTATGTATTGTTAAAGTCTTAAAATAATAATTTCGAATTATGCCTAGTATAAAACAAATAATTGTAACTGAAGTTTAGGTTCCCATGATGTCAGATAACGTATTGATAATATTTGTGCCTTTGTAGTCATGTAGTAAAAATAGTATACTACGGTATTATTTTCAGTGTACAAGATGATCGAGTCAAGAAGTTCAGCTCCTACTTTATTTTGCAACAGGCAGCTACTATTTGTTTATACTGGAAGATTCATTATTTAAATTAAAACAAGACAACATTTCTTAAATGTTTATATGTTATAAAGAAGCACAGTACATAATTCTTTGTAAGTTACTTTATATATAATATCTTTTTTTGTTTTATAATAATAAATGTGTTGAGTATATTGATATTGATTATGCGATGAGGGGAGGGGGTTTGTCTTTTGGTGTGATTTAAACATGCCAATTCTCAGAAAATATTTTTTAATTTTATTATATTACCACCTTTTTATTACATAGATCTTTTTCAAAACATAACTGCTTTTATAACATATAGACCCATTAAACACAAAAACTGCTCTGGTTTTGGGGGCTTCGCTCCCGACCACACCTGGGCCCTTGGGCAGGCCACTGGACCCCACACCAGAGAACCCCCCCCCCCCCTTGAAATGACTTGGCTACGGGCCTGAATATTGACCCTTAAAGATAACTATATCCTGTACTCGTTAAAATGGAAAATCCTAGCCAAATGCAAGCCATACTATCCGGCCCAAAACAAGTGTAATCTGTGCCTGATGGAAAAGTATTTCATAATTTGTAAACCAAAATTAGGCACAATAAACAACAGAAATGAATTGGTAACCTCATGCTAAGACACAGAAAAAAGCATCTATTGTGTAACAACTAAGCAATATTAACACCTCAGCTACACAATGGTAGGAACCATAGCAACGTATCTTTGCCTTATCTCTTAGCATAAATGTAATTCTTGTACTGACTACTCACTATGTATTTGTACCTGATGAGTGTGGGCAGCTTTTGACAGCTGTCCATACAAGCTTGTAGTAATAAC
>NW_022751571.1:0-333 GCF_011630105.1 Anneissia japonica
TTCTAGACAGGCAACAATCTAGACATATAAAAACTACTGTCACTCAAGCCAGAATGGAACATAATAAAAAAATAGGTCTAAAAATAATCGCAAAATATACTTACTTAAAATGTACATAAAATAAGAACGAGTATATAAGCTAGTTTTCTATGTACTCCAGATAGATTTTTGAGCAAAAATATATTTTATTGACTAATTTTATCATTTTTACTGCGCTGAATTCAAAAAAGTTAGGTGCCATTTTTTCCCCAAAGTCATCGGCCGCCATTTTGAATTTCAAGATGGCTGACGCACCACATAAAACATGGTCATGATTGGTGTCAATGGAAAGCA
>NW_022751571.1:353-553 GCF_011630105.1 Anneissia japonica
GGCGGATCCAGGGGGTTCAAGGGGTTCGGACGAACCCCCCTCTGTGAAGAAACGTAACAAAATACTGTTGGTTCCTGGCTTACAAAACGCATTACCAACCGTTTCTCGCGCATCGTGCCGGACGATCCCGCTTCTAAGTGATTTTGGATGTAACACGCATTTGGCGGAAACACATGCGTGATCTTAAATTTGTCACGCAT
>NW_022751572.1:0-1218 GCF_011630105.1 Anneissia japonica
AACACTGGATTGAATAATTATACTTTTAATTAAATTTTCCATAAAAAATACAATACCTAATTGTTCGTTTTTTAAATGATGATTTTTTAACATGTACAAAACATAGGGCGTCCATGTTGTGTGATACAGCAAAATGAATGTAAAAAAATTGGTTTATAGTTTGCTGAAAATCAGCTTTACATGAAAATTTCACAATCGTGTTTGATCTTGTTTTGATCTGTATTGAGCACTGAATTCAATAATTGCAATTTTAATTAGATACTCCATAAAATTTAATTACCTAAAAAATATTTTTTTAAAGAGATGATGTGTTGTATTCTCTGTTTTTATATTCCTTGTTCATTGTGTAGGTCTTTGGTAAGTGTATTCTACATGAAATTGCAGAACTCGGCTATGCACAGGAAATGAGAGAATCTCTGATGATTTCTGCACGCAATGTCAATTTGCAAGACGACGAGGTACGTATAGGAAACAACACATTATTCATTATAAACACTAAATGACAATTCACCATCTTCAAATTTATTAATCCATCATCACAAGCATTTATCACAATTTCATTATCATTGTTAATAGCCAAGACTTATAACAATAAACAATACTAATTTACATTTTTCGTGAAATGTAAATTAGTATTGTTTATTGTTATACTAATTTACATTTTTCGTGAAATATAGGCCTCATATGGTTTTAGTTTTTAATACTTCGACGGGTTTTTTTTGTGGAGCCAATTCGATGCCCTACTGAGAGCTAGGCTAGGCACAGACACATTATTTGAAACTTTTACGTGTTATTTAGGTCACAGACCTTGGCACTTGATTAAGGCCTGTCTGACGGTGACACTTGTCTATAGAAGGCTGCTGTGAAATGCAAGGCCTGGCTGGTGGAGTCGAGCGGCCTCTGTCTTATGAATGATGTAAATTACTATTATTATAGGCATAGTATTAGTAGTCGTAGCCTCCTATTCAGTCTATAAGCCTAGCCCTAAATGTTTGTTTAGCATTAAAATACAGGAGGTCAACGCTAGACTATCCTAGGCTAGGCCTACCATCTACTAGGCCAGGGTATATTAATCCATTTAATTTGCTAATTTTTCTAAATGTTAATAATGGTTCTATTTTATATCGTCTTTTTCGTATCGTTCTCCATGTTATTGTATCCATGGAATTAGTGAAGAACAGCATTAATATTTTGTATTTAAATTTTACTGTTCAATTT
>NW_022751573.1:0-689 GCF_011630105.1 Anneissia japonica
CGGTTGTCGTCTGAACTACGTCAGGTTGTTGCATTGGTGTAACTGACTGTGTTGTTACACTCATTCTTTCTCCTTCTACTATAGGGTCATTAGTTGTTGCTAAATCAATTGGTTTTACAGCTTGTTCGTCCACATCAGTTTTAATTGGCATCGGTGTTGTTGGCTTAGCTTCAATAACTTCAACAATTGGTGTCGATGTTTCAGCCTCTGTTTTCGATGTAATATGTACTTCTACTGTTGTATCTGGTTTTATTGTGGTGAGTTCTTTATCCATTATATCAATGTTTTTCGGAGCCTGTGTTTTGTCGTCTTTAATAGATTTGACATCTGTTAGATGCTTCTGTGTAAATCCATCAATAACATCTACTTCTGGTGTGGGTTTGAACACTTTGCTTGGAATTGGTGTTGGTTTAAATGTGCTCATAAAACCTGGTACTTTTTCTGATGCTACCTTTCCCTCAACTCCAGAACCAAATACAATATCTTGTTCTTCTGATAAAATATCAGTGACTTTCGGTGTAGTGGAAACATCGACAAAAGCTGAAGATTCTGGTTTTAAAGATGTAATTAATTTTTCTACAGCATCAGTGTTTTGTTGTACTGTGATGGCCTTAGCAGTAGTTAATGCTACTTCAACAGGTCTTGCACTGGTTGTAAAAACATCAATTACTTGCATAGGCTTGTCAGAT
>NW_022751574.1:0-506 GCF_011630105.1 Anneissia japonica
ATCTATTTGCACTATATATTATGTATATATAAACTATATATAATGTAGTATGCAGACTCCAAAAAGACTAAGAAAAGCCATGATTCAATATTTTGTTCTTTGTTTGAACATCATCAGGAATGAAATATTATTTTTTCTTTGTTTGAACATCATCAGGAATGAAATATTATTTTTTATAGTAGTTACCATATACCAGAATTGAAGTAAGTTAACTGACCAATCAAAAGCGAGAAACCCGTAAAATTGACAAATCAAGGCAAACAAAGTGTGATATATTCTTATTTTAACAGCATAAAACAAAATCAATCTTGATAAAGTGTGAACACATTTTTAATATGAATATATAAACAAATATTACTAGATGTTAATGGTGAGTTGAACAATGCAAGTTTAATCTTGTACATGGTTTATAGCGCCTAATAGCCAGGCTTATAATAATAATTCAGACCTATGTATAGAAAAGTCAATTACTCCAGTATTATTGGTAATGGTATGACTTTTCTTTA
>NW_022751575.1:0-1082 GCF_011630105.1 Anneissia japonica
TTACAGTACAGATCGGTTATTATTATATTAATATGTATGCTAAAAAGCTAATATAATGGAAAATGCCAGCCATTTTAAATTTTAATAGCTCAAAAATGTGTACAATATTTAATTATCTGTTGTTGTCATTGTTATGAGTGAATTTCCAATTGAATGCTGCATTTTAATAACATAAACTTACAATATTAGTGACAATTTTAGGAAAAAATGGCGGCCATTTTGAAACTGCTGGCAACCCCCCTTACGTATGAAAAAAAAAAATGTTGCACATACTTTTTTGATTTATCAATGTCTACTCTACATCATATCAAATTTTTAAAAAATATAGCAAAAAAAAAAATGCAACCTCTGATATTGCTACATTTCGGACTGGACTAAATAATTAAAATGTGCATACAGTTCACTTCAGAGGATCTTTCTCAGAAGAGCGTACTGTTTGTATTGTTGCTTCAAGTTTTCCTCGGGTCCCAAAGATATCGGCCCTGGGGACCGCTATTATCCAATATTTATGTGTTAGACAATTGAACAGGAATCAGCTCGATTGTCTCCCAGTATACAGAAGATACTCTGCACTCTTGGGTTATTAGGTCAACTGCATGATATTGAATTATGTATTATACCTTTCATAATTCTAGGTCTGTGCACTGTCGTCTAGTAGAAACGTTCATAAAAAATGTTATACAAAATGTTTCTGCTAGATATTTATGGGTGGTTATTAATGACAGGATTATACTGGTGAACATGTTGAAAAAACTAGAACAGATTTTGAGATTTTTGTTAAATGTTTGACTATAGACAGTTCATGGTACATGAAATTTAAATCGATAATTAGCTCGTTTTGGAGTTCTGTTCTCCTTTTTTTTCTATTCTTATCATTATTTGGGGGGGGGAGGGGAGGGGCTAGACCCGTTCTCCTGGATCCACCCCTGCACAGAGCGTCTAGACAAAATTGCTTGAACTAACGATCTGAAATCTTCAGAATTTCATTCATTTTCAAACTTCCGGAAGGAGGTTTCGATGTTAAAGACAACCTTCTGCTTCAGTCAAATGGTGATCATAATAATAACATGGCTATTATTTAT
>NW_022751576.1:0-638 GCF_011630105.1 Anneissia japonica
GAATAAGAAAAAAAAGATGATCCTGACAATAACAAGAGGTGATCCGCTACTAGCGGATCACCAATTATTAACAGTTTTATATTGCAACCAAATTCAGTAGCTTATTCACTCTTTTCATTTACTTGTGTTGTCCAAGTTCATTCACTCATCTCAGCAAGTAGTAAGCTCAGTACAGTAGTAAATACTGTAAAAGCTACAAACAAAATGGTAAACCAAAAGTTGTACATACAGCAAGTACAACTTTTGGTTTATTACAAATTAACATTATTAACCTACTATTATTGAAGCCAAATGAAATGATTCGAACAAACCAATATGCCAGGGTAAAACAATTTATTTACAAAAATACATCAGATATCTCATATTTACACTGTTGTTTGGTTTTCCGTTACAAGTTCATTTGCCAAGTGGTTAACAAACATGTATCTGCTTGCATTCTTTATTTCTTCCCACTTTTCTTCATCAAAGCACACACGAATGGTAATATGACCATGGCGAGTATAAACAAAGAAATCACACCATCGTCTTCCTGTTACTCCCAGTTGATGTTGTACTTGTGTGTAGTACTGTATGCAGGGGTTTATTTAAGAGCCGGCGGCCGGCGCATTCGATCGGCTACTACAATGTTTTCGCCGGCT
>NW_022751577.1:0-918 GCF_011630105.1 Anneissia japonica
TACGTCATAGATAATTAGCATATCGTCCTAGATTACTCGTCGTCGCATATCTAAAACTCCTTATTTATTAGCTTATTCAATCCGCGCCGATCGTATTTTTTGATCACGCTAAATAGTCTGCTATACTTGCTACTGTGGGCCGCATTGTCCGCTTGGTAATAGGTCAGGTTATTTAGGATAGCCTAGCTATAGTTTTCGGTTATTTTGGAATGTGATCTGTGTCTGGTGTGTGTTAGTTGACAGGGATGGGAAGTTATCAGGGCTACTATCACTTTCAATCGCGCCGCCATTCCAGGGGCGGATTGCTATAAAACGGTCTTAACTGGTAGTCTTAACTCCTCGAATAAAGCCGGCTTTATCACTTAGACGGTCTTACTAAAGTCATACCTCTAAGACCATTGCTATAAAACAGTCTTTTCTAAAGGCAGGCTCAGGTCGACACGGAACTCAACTCAACTCAACTCAACTCAACTCAACTGGTCGACATGAGCGCTCCGCGCAACTGAAAGGAACTGAACTCAGCTGAACGGAACTGACCGCAACTGAAAGGAACTGACAGTTGCGCATATTTGTCGACATGAGTCGAGTTGAGTTGAGTTGAGTTGAGTTCCTTTCAGTTGCCCATGTTCAACTTTTTGCGGAACTGAAAGGACTGGAAAAAGCGCGAAAAGATGCTGATTCGGAACTCGAAGGAACTGAAAACGTTGATCCTGTATTATATTATATTACAATGTTTTGTTAATGGCAGATTACTTTATTCTTTGTTTTTAAAATATAGGCCATAGGCCAGGCTTTTATTCTGAAGGAATACCGTACGTTCGTATTTATATATATACTGTGGTATTACAATAACAATATTAAAACAACACAGAGGGGAATTTTATCTATGGCTAAATATGGCAATCTAGAACAATTACT
>NW_022751578.1:0-637 GCF_011630105.1 Anneissia japonica
ACGGCGATAATAAGACGTGGTAAAGTCATTGCCAATAAGATAAACTATTAAAGAAGCAAAAGCCACAGGTCTCTTTCCAGCGACATGCCGATCTAAATTTAGACCGTCTTACAGAGACGACATTAGACCGCTGTCGTCGTTAATAGCAACAGTCGGTTAACATCAAAGGAGCGCATAGCTGTGGTTGACAAACTTTACAGGACGCGCGTCTGTGAATGAATTGGTTTACGCTTATGAACTTTGTAAACAATGAATAGGGTTTAGATAAGAAATGACATAAAATATATGCAATTTAAATAAATCATTTGTACGTTTCATTTTATTCGAGAACTTTTCCGAAAAACTTCAAACTTTCAATGGAATAGCGTTTGTTTTAGGCTATCTCACTTTGCCTAACAAAAACAAATTACATTTTGACTCAACTTTTTAACATTGCCATTTTTTGCACAAAAGTGCTTATCTCGCCGAGTTGAGCACTTAGTGCAAATTTTTGACTTTCCGCCATATTTCGAGTACTTTTCCGAAAAACTTCAAACTTTCAATGGAATAGTCTTTGTTTCACGTTATCTCAACGTGCCTAACAAAAAAAAAGTACATTTTGACTCAACTTTTTAACATTGTCACTTTTTGCACAAAA
>NW_022751579.1:0-701 GCF_011630105.1 Anneissia japonica
GACATGAAAAACCAGATCACATCCTAAAAACAAACAGCAGTCACTAAGACATACATCAGGAGCCCACTCGATGGAGTTTAATGTCATACCCAGGGAAGGGCACAGATCTGTTTTGAAAGGTGGAGGGGGGAGGGCATTTTGTAAGTCGACACCCACCCCACCCCCACAATGGTTGGAGCTGAGGTGAGAAAATTTGAGGAAATAGTACCTCTAGATGGCCAGAAATGACACTTTTAGTAAAATTCATCATCATCACATCACCATTAGTCACAATGATGCGCCAAAAGAAATTCTCATGATCTTTTATCAGGGGTTTTTGACAACCATAGAGATCTTATTAATGTGTGTGTATACACCATAGAAAACAAAGCTTAAAAACATCGTCTTTGAGTATGTACTTTACATTGGCCTACTTCAAAAACGTGATTTCACAACCACCTCAGCTCCACCATGGCTGGGGCTGAGGTGAGAAAATTTGAGGAAATAGTACCGTACCTCTCGAAATTGCCGGAAATGACACTTTTATATAGTAAAATTCATCATCATCACATTACCATTATAGTCAAAATGAAACGCCAACAAATTTCTCATGATATTTTATCAGGGATCTACTTAATATAGGACAGCTTAGGCCTCATTATAGCTTACTAAGCTTTAACTATACTATATTATGATCAACAAATCACAACTTTTTTTCGCAT
>NW_022751580.1:0-762 GCF_011630105.1 Anneissia japonica
GTTACTAGAGAGAACAAAAGAATAACCCTTTAATGACCTTTGACCGTAAATCGCTGAACACCATTAATTTTAGCTAAGTTGTCTATAGGCCTGCTGCTGGTACTAACAATCAATAGTGTTCCAATCCATAACCCACCCACTACTTAAATAAACAGAAAAATAAACTCGGGATAGGAGGCATTAGCCTAGACTACGACCGTTTGACCTAGGCCAGCTAGGCTTGACTTCCTAAATGGTCTGGTTGAAACCATGGAGGAAATATATTAAGCTTTATTTCCTCCATGTTGAAACGGCCGTTAACTCGATTCTGGAATTAATTATTATGACGAGCAATTACGCTTTTTAATTCGTTTTTATTTATTTATAATTAATAATTTTTTTGATTCAATCTTTTGGTATGTAACATAGGCCTAGGTCTAAATGTATAAAAACAAAACATAAAATGTTATCTTCATTTGGTAAGAATTGAAATATATATTATTTGCACCAACAATTAAAGTTGTTTTAGGCTCGATTAGCCTACCTAAAACAGTACTACTAGCCTATCCCTAGTAATATAGCATAAATGCCTACTAAACATTATCTAGCACTGTACATTCTATGTAGGCCCCTATGCCTTGCTATATGAATTGCATTTTTAGCGTTAAAAGTCTGGCCTGGGTCGAAATTACTCGACATCAGGCAAGCTTAATTTTCTTGTGATTAATTTTCTTGATTGTTAGTTTTATTTGTTTAGTTTACAAACTATGAATATAATAAATC
>NW_022751581.1:0-1138 GCF_011630105.1 Anneissia japonica
TATTTCCCTTTTCACTTAGTTTATTTGTGCAACACTAACATCAAAAAGCCTACAATTCAGGTTCATTACAGTACTTTAACGTAATGATGTCCAAAACAATTATCAGTGTCTAGTTTTGGTGTAATAATGTTCTGATGCTTATTAGTAATGGAGAAAGTAGTGAGCAAGGGGAAGAGGAGGAAGAAGAGTTTTTTTTTTTTTTATATAATACTCATTCAAATTTAGTGGTAGATTTTAGGGTGTAATTTTTCCCTTCTCACTCAGTTTGTCTGTACAACACCAACATCACCTTTAATTTCTTAAAAATGATACATTTAGTCCAAAATTGGCTTTGGTTGACTTTTCTGTCATGATGAGATGCCTTTTGGAAATTGGAGTAGTTTTCCTATTTTTTTTTAAAGTCTCAGCAGAGGTACCAGGCCACCATGCATTATTTTTGTTGATCTTGTGTTTGTACATTGCGCAAGAAGGTAAAATACCCCAAATTTCAATGAAGAAAACGGTGGAGTAGTGCCAAAGTCCGAGCCAGCGAGTCATGCGAGCAAATGCGCGAGTCATGCGAGCCAGCGAGCCATGCGAGCCATACATTTTAATTTTTTTTAAATAATTTTTTCCAGTTTTGCAAACACTTAGGCCTAGCCTATATTTTCTGGCCTAGTAGATGCAAATGAATAACACTCTGGGGAGCTTTGCCTGTGTAGTCCAGTGGACTTTTTTTTATCTTCTTTTAGGCAAAGAAAAAAAGTACACAAGAAATTGGTATGCAACCATTACATTTGCTTTATTTATCTTGTAGGATATTTAACTGAACTTGACTTTATTCAGTATATCACAATATTATTACAAAACAGCAAATATAGCAATGACTTAAAAGTTAAAATATATCTTAAAATATTGAAAAAGATTAAAATTAAACGCGACGTTGAAAACCATAAGTGGTATACTAGAATAGCCCATGAATTTTGTAAAAAAACTTATTTCCAATGGGGGTCCTTGAGAAACAACCAAATGAAATAAATTTAAAAGACCACATTGCATAAAATAGTTAAAAATGCTTCTTTGAGGTATTATTTAATTAATAAATCAGCTAAGATGGTATTGATCTTGATGATATTCTGGAAATGATTCAGCAGATGCA
>NW_022751582.1:0-572 GCF_011630105.1 Anneissia japonica
AGAACACCAGGGAGGTATTATTAGGGGGACCCACTATGACACTCAAAGTAGGGAGCCTCTTGGCATTCTAAATACCTAGACCCTTCACCCCTAAGCCAGAGGCCCGGCTTTTTCCCACACATGATCGAGCCGAAAGTTGTTCATATAGGCCTAAACTAGGCAATATGCCAGGGGCCTTGGTCTATAGGCCTGGGTTGACTGAACTTTAATGTTTTTTAAAGCATTAGAGTTAATATAAGTCTAAAATTTTAGAGAAAGACATGATATACATACCTGTATACGTACTATTTTGAATCAAAAAACCCTGTAAATGCGTGTGTTTACAGTCATAATTCGGATGAATTCCAAAATGGCGTATTTAGAAATTGGTTTAAAAATCTACACTGGTTCCCGGCGTTTGAAGCTGTTCCAGTATAGTAATTAAACTGTTGTAATCTGGTTGTAAATACAATATACAGGACGGCATAAGCCAGATTAGGATTATATAACCCTCGCATATTGCATTTTACAAGGACAGTCACCAGTCCTACATATATGAATATGATGACAGTAGAATAATGGGGTGAATATAT
>NW_022751583.1:0-1008 GCF_011630105.1 Anneissia japonica
AAAGATAAGATTGACGACATAACATAAGCAATGTGCAGGGAAGTACTGTTACGTTTTTGACTTATACATATTTTTATTTTACACACACACACACACACACAATAAACTATCTTTAACAACTAGTATATATCTGTGTACTCTAGAGCCTACATAGCTAGGTTTTCCCTTATTCTTCCACGTGCACAAACCCTCGAAGCCTCTACTGGCCACAAAAGCTTCCCCTCCCCTGACGGTTTTTACCGGGCTGACCATGCCGTCGTACCGGGCTGAGTAATAAGAGAAAAGAAAGAGAGGAGAGGGAGGGAAAGAGAAACAAGAGGAAAAGAAAAAGAGAAGAGAAAAATAAAGACAAGAATAAAAAGGAAGATATCATAATGACCAGACTCGCAATAACCTGCAACCACTTCTCCACTTAAAAAAACTGTCATAACTCCTTTCATCTATGCTGCCCGATGGCGTAATCACTGGGGGACAAGGGGAAAATATCTTAATCTTTGAAAAATCTTCCCCACCCCTTTATAAATGCCCTTTTCATCCCCTGAAAGTGCCTAAAAACCTCAAATTTCGGTATTACGGTAGGCTAATTTCCTCTATAAATTGCACATTTTAGGGAGTTTTCATCAATTCCGACGAAATTAGAATTAAAAAACACAAAAATATTTTGCGTTTTTAGGGGCTTTTTAGGTTTATTCTTTTATGTTATTTAAACACATAATAGTCACAAACTCAAGAAAGACAAATTTAAGATAGATTGTTTTAACCTAAAAGAAGGGCCTCGTGTATTGATGGTTGATGTTTGTAATAAATAAAACCATGATGAAAATGCTTATATTTAGTATTTATAAATAAGATAAGCCCTATGTCGTATTGTTTTCTATATGGGGAGTGGCATGGGGTGGGTATGGTAAATTACTAACCGGGAAAATAAATACCCACTCTGACTCAAGACGCCTGTTACGCGCCTGGTGTTAGCGCCAATGTGTGCCCTTGTGCGGACAGGGGATGTGC
>NW_022751584.1:0-1678 GCF_011630105.1 Anneissia japonica
TTTATACACACCTGTAACGCGACAGATTCTTGAACAGGGTTTTGTATAATAAACTCTAGTTGACACCTTAATATAAATTACAGAAAAAAAAAACTGATTTGAAAAATGTAAAGCATTTAGGTACTGCTGGAATTTGAGGTATGTGCATCAGTAAGGCTTAAGACGAACAATATTATGTGAAGGGGTATGCAATTTATGCATAGTTGATGTATTTAATTAAAGAAATCATGGTTTGTATATCTTGAACTCAGTGTATTTTTTATGTCTGCAGGAGTTGTTTAAGCCATTATTATTTTTTCCGTCCAGTAGCCACTCCAGCTTGAAATCAAACGCATCAGTCATTCAATACTGCTTGTGCATGCAAACAATATTGTGGAACCAACGGATGTCAACAACCAGCTAACCCGTCAATAACAACTTGCATTAACAAACAGTATATATTTACAAAAATAAGAAATTTATATGAATCTGTTATAAATCATTATATACAGCTTTCTTATAAGAATCTTATGAGACAACTAAAGCATTCACATAGGATTCCTGAAAGACATCTATAAGATTCCTTTAGGAAATCAATAGGATAAAAATAATACTTATAGGATTCCTATATAATTCTTATAAGACACCCATACGAATCCTATGGAAACCAGATAGGATTCTTATAGGATATCTATAGGGACCCTGTATTATTTGTATAAGACTTCTATAAGATTCCTTTAGGAAATCTATAGGACTTCTTTAAGATAACTTCAGGATTACTAAAGGAGTTCTATAGGATTCTTATAAGACGCCTATATGATCCCAGAAGGAAATCTGTAAAATTCCTATAAAATATCTATAAGATTCCTATAAAATATCTACAGGATTCCTATATAATTCATATAAGACTCCTATAAGATTTCTATAAGATATCTATAACTTTTCTATATCATTCATATAAGGCTCCTATAAGATTCCAATAAGATATCTATAAGATTCCTATAGATTTCATATAAGAAACCCATAGGATTCCTATAAGATACCTATATAATTCATATAAGATTCCTAGGTTACTTTAGAAAATCTATAAGATTCCTTTAGGCATTCTATAGGATTTCTATAGGATAACTATAAGATTCCTATTTGTTTCATTTAAAAATCTTGCAGTTTTCCTATAAGATTTCTTTAAGAATCTTATAGGAAACATATTAAAATTCCTATAGAATACTTATACGACTCCTATACGATTCCTATACGATTCCTAAAGGATATCTATTGAAATAATCCTATAGGATCCTATAGATGTGACGAAAAATCTATAAGATTCCTATAAGATTTTCTCTTATAGGATCCTATAGGACATTTTTGTAAGGGAGGCTAGTAGAGTAGCACTGAGCAGTAGTAGTAGTCCTAGGCCCGGCCTAGAAGCTTATTTTAAGCCTATTCTATGATAGAGCCCAAGCCTAGCATAGGGTGAGCTATTTACAGGCCTAAGCATAGCCTAGCTAGGGCTAGTTTTAGTCTAGTCCTAGCCCTAGATAAAGGCATGAGACCTAGTACTGTTTAATTTAATTAATTAATGATTACTATATCATCAGTCTATAGCACTAATCTCTAGGTCTATATTGTTTTTGATTTTTTTTTAACAGGATTAACTGAATTTGAAGCAAGGCTCTGCGAGTATCTGATGTCAGGTATT
>NW_022751585.1:0-695 GCF_011630105.1 Anneissia japonica
ATGAGGGCGTTCTATGCTGGCTCTGATCGTTGCAGTGCATCTTGAACTAGTGCTGTCCTTTTCGAATGTGTGAAAGATTAACGTTAAATTTTAGTATTAAATTATACAAAAATAATTTACAGTACTATAATTATCAATGCTACTAGGTGTTATAAAAAATTAAAGTACATGGAGGGATATATCCAACATACTAAACTCAATAAACATTAAACATACAATCTTAATTTGAAGTTGAAGAACAAATATCAATCGATAGAAAATAAGGTATTTAAATGCGGAAAAGGTACTCTATGTACACAAGAACGCTGTATCTACAAAAATACAAATAAACATATATTTATTTGTCAATTTCTAAGTTTGGATTGTCAAAGCCCACAGCCTATAGTAATTTAATTTACTTTTGACCTTTCTTGCAATCTTTAAATGAATTGATAATTTACTGTACTTTTAAAATTGTTTTTAATGGCTGAATAAAATAAATGAATAATTAAATTGATTATACATGTTTTCTCAATCAGTATTTACACATTCTTATACTGAACATTATGTATATTGCATACATTTTGCAAATAAGATTAACATAGGTCCCATGCTGAATGACCTTCGGCATAGACATGCGCAGAAATTTCTAAACGGCTTCCCGTTGAGCTGCTCTGAAACGTTGTATCGGCATAGACATACGCAGTTGAAACTAC
>NW_022751586.1:0-391 GCF_011630105.1 Anneissia japonica
GCTACACTTGGTCCATATTATAGACTTACTATTGCTTTACTAACCTTTGGTTAAACAAATCACGTTATTCAATTATATATTCAGAATAATAATTAGCTACATTTAGTCCAAATTTCAGAGTTACTATAGTTGGTCAAACATATTGTCAAACAAATCAATCTATCTATTTAATATTCAGCATGATAATTACCTATATACATATAGTCTACAAGAAAAGTATTTGGTTCATTTCTGTTTTGTTTTTTGTTAACTGATGATGGGTTGGTAATCCGAAACATGCCTGCCATTAAATCTTTTGTGTTATTTTTAAAATGCGTTGTATTTTTTGTCAACTTACGTCCATTTGGTTCTATTATCAAGGATTTCAGTTCAAGAAGATTACCAGTTTCTT
>NW_022751586.1:522-721 GCF_011630105.1 Anneissia japonica
TGTTACAACACATTGGATAGATGAAGCTAAATATTTGCTTTTAATAAAGAAATCTACTTGCAAATTTTACATGCGTACCGGTACATGTTCATTTGTAAAAACGTCCATTGGTTTCATATTTGTTTGCTTTTGTAAATAAATATTTTGTTCATTACAAAATTATTCATTCGTCTACACAGTATCATTTGTCTATGTCCGT
>NW_022751587.1:0-588 GCF_011630105.1 Anneissia japonica
ACTAATATCATTCACTTCCATAAATGGAACACCAGCCAATATTTCAGTGTCCAAATCTTTAACCATAAGTCCATCGAAGACAAAGGATTATATGTTTCTGTGTAATGTGAAGTTAGTCTCTCCAACTACTTGGAGAGGCGATGTACCATCTGCCTGGTTGGCAGACTGGCTTGAACTTCTCACTTTGACACCAAGTCTGTGAGCAGTGGACTGCTTGATCATATTCCCTGTAGCCCCGCTGTCGATGATAAGTCGTATTGGTTGGTCATGCACGAACATGTCAATGTATGGTGAACGCCTTGTTTGAATCCTGTTAGTAGACACTGGCTCTTCGTTGACCTCATCACTTGACTCGGAGGAAGGTATATCATCTTCTACGTCAACTATATCAGAGATTTGCCGGGCCTTAGCAATGTACCGTTTGTCTTCTTCCGGCAGGTACCTGCACTCGCTTAAGTAATGGTCGTCTTTGCGTTTTGCTTCTTTGCACAATGGACACAACTTACGTCGTGTTTGTTTGGGATTAATAAATCGTTGTGAACGAGTATGCGTGAACGCCCGCAAGACAGAGGCGTTTCCATTGAGTTC
>NW_022751588.1:0-668 GCF_011630105.1 Anneissia japonica
TTACACACTGTCTAGTGCACGACCTATTTTTTCTAAAGTACCTCAGGGTTTAATCTTGGGACCCCTTTTGTTTTTAATATTATATGAACGACATGTCCAGTGCTGCAAAATGTAAACGCCTTTTATATGCAGATGACTTTGTTTTAATTGTATCTGGGAAGAATATATCAGTAATCGAAAAGAGTTTAAGTTCAGAACTGGAATCGGTTAAATTTAGGCAAAACCAAGTCCACCTTGTTTGGTACGAAGAGAAGGCTAACAACCGTGAAGTCTTCAAATATCACTTGTAATGGCAATATTATAGATTCAAAACTGGAAGTTAATTACCTAGGAATAACATTAGATCAATTTCTTTCATGTGAGACAATAGCCTCAAAATCTTAACTAAAAGTGCAAATAAACTTAAACTTTTATATCGTAATACTAGAAATTTTGACTTGAAAACGAAAAATATATTAGTGTCAACTTTAATCCAGTGTCAGTTTGACTACACAATGCTCAGCGTGGTACAGCAGTCTGTCTAAAAAAATTAAGAGTGTGCCCAAAATAAAATTAATTGATATATGCTAAATTTTCCACCTAGACAAAATACCGGTCTTACCGAGTTTAAATATGTTAACATGCTACCAATTGAACATTGTGTTGAATAACTAAAATTAAATCATTAT
>NW_022751589.1:0-710 GCF_011630105.1 Anneissia japonica
TATAATATATATATATATATAAAATGTATATAATATATATATATAATGTACGTTATATAATATATATACATATAAATAGATATATATTAATAATAATAATAATAATTAATCAAACCATTTAAATTACGATTTTAATAAAATTGCTAGAGCTACCATTAATATCATTATAATTATCATATTATATGTCAGAGCATCATTGAAAGGAAGCTGTTATTCTTTGTATTCGCCGCCGTAAACACGCCGCATAGTTATTTAGCTTTGTTGTAGTGTTTATAGACCGCATACATAGCGTTGAGTATTGTAATGTGTACCGTACATAACGGGGCGGTGGACATGCTTAGGCATGTCTTTGTCTTTCCACATGTCTTTCCGGAATTATCAACGTGGTGTACTGCAAGCATTTAATATATTATTGCTTTGCCATGGAAACCTTCGAACAATTGTATTATTATTAATAATTAAAATAATAATAACAATTTGTAAAAATTAATTTTACAGGTATTTGATAATTTTGTTTTTGTGACGTAATCGTGCAGTGCAAGTTACAACGCCAAATGTGTGAGGTTATTAAATTTTTGTAATTGAAGGCGTGTTTAGTTTGTGTGTTATTAAAATTATTAGTAATATCTGTAAGATTTATCTAGGCTTAGATTTCGTGTCCGCCTTCACCAATCGTCACGAAATGATATGTAAACCATTAGATGTTTGAC
>NW_022751590.1:0-553 GCF_011630105.1 Anneissia japonica
CTTAAATCCCACTTGTTGTTCGACGCAACATCAAGATATGATCTTTCCAATATATAAAGGACCTGTGATATGAGTTTCGTTGAGGTAGGAGGTACGTAATTGGGCCGAATTTCCGTAGTAACTACGGACGTTCCGTAGTACTTGAGAACCCTGCACTTTCGATTCCACTCAGTGCATATGACTTTGTGGTGAATTTCAATGACGTCATCTTTGTCTCAGCGTATCAACGTCCCAGTGTATCAGTGTATCAGCGTCTCAGTGTATCAGTGTATCAGCGTTTATAAGACGACGGATGTTTTTGCGCACCTAGGCCTACCTCCCTACCAGCAATTTTCTACACAGATATGAGTTAGATTACTTCTTAGTGTTATCCTGCAAATTAAATTCTGATCACGCCAATTTCATCCTAAATGTCCAGTATTCATACAGCACTTTGTTTCAAAGTACTTCACATTTTGCCAATTCATTTGAATTCAAATTCAATTAAAAATACTTTATTATCCAAAGGGATATTCATTTGGCCATGGTATAATATATCAAACAATGTACAATG
>NW_022751590.1:558-1251 GCF_011630105.1 Anneissia japonica
CAATAGTTTAAAAAGAAAGTTTATACATGAAAAATCATTTTTAAATCAGGGATTTAAACAATAAGTGTTAGGTTTGTTTTCTTTTATTAAATTATTTAAAAAAAAAGTAACACAACAATTTATGAAACAATTTAAATAGAAGAATATTAAAAAATCCTCAAACTCTCCGGACTTGTATTATTTTAAATAATATTCTATTATTTTTATATCATTATTTATATTATTTTATTATTATTTATTTATTTTGTTATTATTGCAGATTACATACATTTACTTAATGTGTTTTTCACTAAATTAGGACTACTGTATATCTGACAGACTGCACTTGAACTATCTAGAAAAATAGCCAATGATAAAAGCAAGTGAGTCCAAAAAACACACATGTCTGTCCACACATTAATAAGATACCCAATGAAATTACAAATAGCTTTGTTATAATAATCTTATTATTAGGACTCACATTATCATTAAAATGTTTTTTATTGAAATGTTTTAGAAAACTTATTAGGTCAATATGTAATATGATGGTCTCATTGCTGCCCCTCATTGTCAATCCTTCACTTTATTAAATGTTTATTTACATCTCAGAAAAACATAGTTTTTCATTTTTTTAAATTATTTATAAATTTTATGGCTTATAATTTAACTTAAATTTAATTATTGTTGAACTCATTTTGTCTATCCCTCAGATGA
>NW_022751591.1:0-1314 GCF_011630105.1 Anneissia japonica
TTGTTGAGAATTGATAATAAAATACGCGACGACTTGGTAACGAATGTTTGGCACAAGTTTTTTTAAATCCAGCTGTAGGGGGCGTCCCATTTTTCGTATTCCCACCATGCATTTCGGTGGAACATAGTGGAACACTTTTTTTGTGTGGAGAACTCTATCTTGTATTTCTAGTATCTTTGCTCTGGGCCATTTCAACCAAATCTCAACTACATAGGGAGCTATAGAGGGAGCTGCTTTGACTCGCAGTAAATTTCCTGCGGTGGTGACTTTACTCATAGAGAAAATAGAACATTATTATGCTCATAATAGTCATATACCATACTCACGTGAATAAGCGCCCGGGCGTTTATAATATTTTTTGCGCTTTTTGAGGGACGTTTATGCAAACGGGGTGCTTATGAAAACAGAGTGTAAATTGAGGGGGCGCTTATGGAAATATATTATTGAAGTAATATTGGAGGTTCTTATGGGAGCTTTAAAAATTCAAGGAGCACTTTATGAATGAAAAAAGATTGTATAAGGACATCTGGAGAACCGAGATTACGAATGGTTCTGTTGCAGAAAAGATATATTTCCATATAAGCGCCCCCTCCTAAGAAGAATGCGGCGCCAGTTTCAACAGTAGATGAAATTAGTGGTGGTGGTGGTGTATATGTTTGTAACCATCTGCCTATTGGGATAATTAGCAGGATCATTGCAGGGCTTCTTGCAAATGTTGCAAATTGTCGGGAAAAGAAAAATAAATTCAAAATTTAAATTGTTTAATGTTTTACCTTTAAACATATAAAAAATTATCAAAAATTTCGATATCTTGATAGTGATTACGTTGTTTTGGTCGAAATTGAAGTTTGTATCTCTTGTAAAAATAGTGGAACACAAGAAACTATGCGGCTCGGTTCCAGTAGACACAGAGAATATTTTGTCATTCTTAACGCGTCCTACGAAATTCTTACAGACAGCACTAGTCCGTGAATTTGTGAACGAGATCAGAGATCTAAAGATGTAATCTCTACCGTGCATCAATGGCGGTCCGCTGGATCTCAATATAGATTCTTTAATAATAATAATAATAATAATAATAATAATAATAATAATAATAATAATAATATATATAATATATATAATATAATATATATAAACATAATATATATGCATATATATGTATATATAGGCCTATATATACACCGTACATACAACGTATATATAGGCCTATATATATTATATATATATAACATTTGAATTGTTTAATGTTTTACCTTTAAACATATAAAAAAATATTCATATTTCGATATCTTGATAGTGATTACGTTATTT
>NW_022751592.1:0-517 GCF_011630105.1 Anneissia japonica
AGATTCGCCTCGTTCATTGATAACATCCAAGTCACCTTTATTTATCACATCATTTAAACTACGTTCAAAATACTCGAAATATGGCGGAAAGTCAAAAATTTGCACTAAGTGCTCAACTCGGCGAGATAAATAATAATAATAATAATAGTTGGACTTGTAGAGCGCATCATGCGAAAAAGCCTCTATGCGCTAGGTGATTGAGCTCTTTGATTTGGACTTTTGAGAAAAAAGAAAGTTGAAGTTATTTTATGAAACTAAAAAACCTACTCCTTAAACTAAGGCATGGTTGGCCGTTGGCTCCGAGGAGTTCATCCGCCCTTTGTTCAGCTGTTTTTTTTCGTGCTGCTGGATGTCCATCCACCCTCCCATTTGGCGGCCGCTAAAGACCACCAGATGGGGTTGTCGGAATTAGTCGCCGACGACTCGACCGGATGCAGTTTATAACGTCGTGCCTTTTGTGCAAAAAGTGACGATGTTAAAAAGTTGAGTCAAAATGTAATTTTTTTTTTTGTTAGGC
>NW_022751593.1:0-782 GCF_011630105.1 Anneissia japonica
CGAATTTTGCCTTTACAGTAAACGAATTATCGGTCTGATAGTGTCGAAATACAGTCTGCCGCCCTATCTTTCAATGTGTTTACATCTTTCAAGAAAGAAAGATGAGAAGGCTCCAAAAAAGCCTTATTTTTGACCATGATGACGTCACCAAAAAAAAAATGGACACGTCCGAAAGAGAATTGATTTAGCTATAACATACTCACAGGTGGGAGACAATCAATCAAGATAAGCGATTACGTTCAAACGAGTATAAAAAGTAATAACGTCATAAATAAAATTATATTTTTTCTTAATTCAAATGGCAATATGACGACGTCAAAATGTCCGATCAGCCATTATGATCTATAAAATCGTATCTACAACTCATCTGCTTTCAGAATATGTAATAAAAATTGGGGGTCACCTTTCATCCTATGGAGCTATAACTGATTAAAAACATGCATGGTTTTATGCATATATAAATGTTGACGCACGCGTACGCGCACGTAAAGTCGCGCGAACTGAAAATGAAGGTACCTGACATTCAACCTTGACCTGATGATTATGCTCACTTAATATGATTCAGAAATGACGAATGGTTGAGATGATATGGGCTCATCAACTTTTTAAAGAAAGAGAAATGAGGGGGTCAGAAAAAACAAATTTTTTCACCATGATGACGTCATCAAAATGTAAAAAGATGTCAAATATATGAAAGAAAATTGTCTCAGCTATAACATACTCAAAGTTGGAAGACGATCGACCAAGGATAAGCGAGATACGCTCAAATGCGTATTTTAAAA
>NW_022751593.1:792-1285 GCF_011630105.1 Anneissia japonica
CGTATTTTCCAAAATGACGTCATAGCTATAATTCACTTTCTTTGAATTCAGATGCCAATATGATGACGTCACAATGTCCGATCAGCCATTATGAAGTCAAAAATCGTATCTACACCTCATGCGCTTTCAGAATATGTAATAAAAATTGGGGGTCACCTTTCAACCTAAGGGGCTATTACTGATTAAAAATAGGTCTGATTTTAGCATAATTTCACTATATAGCGGCACAAATACGCACAAAGATACCTATGTTTGATGCGCACGTACGGCATTGCTATTGGCCAAAAGATAACCGAAAAGAATGGAAATTTGTGAAAACAATGTCAGGAACCCAAAACGTGTAAAATAACGTCATTTCTAGCTTTCGTACGTGTTGCGCACATAAAAATGCGCGCGCGTAGTGGAAAATTTCAAAAAAATTTGAAATCCTCAAAATGGCCAAAAACGTGCTCTAATTTAGTCAAAAAGTGATTTTAAGCATTTTGAAAATTTG
>NW_022751594.1:0-1508 GCF_011630105.1 Anneissia japonica
TCTGATCTTTGAAATCATGCTTCTGATTTTGTGATCAATTTGCTTTGCATTGTATATTGGCCCTAAGTTATCAAAACAGGTTTAGTTCTCACTAAAATTGGCCTATTCTCTGTATTTATTTACACCTAGAGTACATAGGGCTACTGAAGGCATACCAGTCCGAAAGTCATGTACCATTCTATGTTCTCTAACAAGAGAGTTAACAGTTAATTTTTCAATCTCCAACAAATTTAAATAGCATCCAATCCTCCTTTTTGGAATGTAAGGAAATAGTGCTTTTACTTTGTTGGATCGATTGTAAATCCTGATTGTAGCAACCCCAAAACGAATGGCACTTATAGACGGAAATACAGTACAGTATACAAAAACTTCTCTCAATCTTTATATCCTATCGCGTTGTTTGTGTTTTAAGTTAACTTTATTTATTTATTTTTTATTTTATTTATTTTTTAAGCGTACAAGTTTGGAATATTTTAAAATTCTTAAGTTAAATTATTTAAAGATTTCTTTTTATTTTCAATGAAAAATAAATGCGATCGTTAATATCAATCTTGGTATGTACAATATAAACCTGTAATCATATGACTACTTATACAGAATATATATTATAGGTCTAGACTAGGACCAGGCCTCCTACTATAGTATAGAGGCCTAGACCTCCTACTATAGTATAGAGGCCTCGTCCAAGACCTAGTTGCAAATCCCAGCCCACATAAGCCTAACCTATAATGCTAAGCATAGGGCTCGTGATCGCGGTACCCTGACCATTAAAAATTAGCAGACGCACTGGGAAGCGTTGTTCACGGCATTGGACTGCAGCGAAAAATGATTCCCCCATCATTAATGGAACAGGCCCACGTCATGCTTGGCTGATTAGTTTTGATTTACATTTCGCAAGTCTAGTGCCATAAGCAGCAAAAGTCTATTTCTAGTGTTGTTGTAAAGTGCATTTCAAACCAAGCTGGTTTTTGATTTACGTTTTGAAATATAATTTGGAGAGAGCGTTTGATCAAGTCAGACCTACGTTTTGAATTTGAATTACATTTTAAAGAAATTAGAACTACATTTGGAAAAATTTGAACTACGTTTTGAAAAATTAGAACTTCATTTTGAAAAACCAGATCTACATTTTGAGAAATTTACGTCTACGTTTTAATAAATTAGACATTAAATTTTGCAATTACATTTTGATTTTAACATTGACTTTTGCTGCGTATGGCACCCCATAGCATATAGCCTGTATCTTCTCAGGATCAGGTTTTATACCATTATCGGTTAGAAGGTGTCCAACATAAGAAACCTGACTCTGTCGAAACTTGCATTTGTTCTTATTCAAGCGGAGTCCAACCTTCTGAAATCTCTGTAGCACCTCCTTTAAATTCTAGTCATGCTCGTCTAGATCTTTACCAGTGACCAACAGGACATCCACAATTACGGTATCCCACAAGGATATCCTTCAAAGAGTATTTCCATTGTGCGTTGAAATACTATTGATACCATATGGCATT
>NW_022751595.1:0-3771 GCF_011630105.1 Anneissia japonica
ACTGAGTTAGGCTTACTGTCTGTTGAGAAAAGGCGAGACTTTTTGAACATGACATTCATTGCAACGTTACTCATTTCTCCACGATCTGATTTTATGAGGGGTTATGTCGATTTATTTGAAATTAATAATAGGCATCAAGATATACTTACCTTCCATCATGCTAAAGCTCGTACTACTGATGCTCTTAAATACTGTGGGGTAGTTAGATTTCCGAAAACCTTTTCTGAACTTAATGTTACTATAAGAAATAATCTTATTGAGGAGCCATTTTCATGTTTAAACAGAGTTTAAAGGATCATTTTACTGATTTTTAAATTTGCTATATTCTGCTTGACGAAATGTACTTGATTGATTTTATCCATTTCTTTTGATGATTCTGTAGATGACTTAATACTCTTTATGAAAGTTATAATTGTTTATAAACATTTATATATTATTTTAAATAATTTTTTATTGTATGTTTTTAAAATTTTAATATGTTGTTTTATTTATTTTTATTTATTCATTTATTTGCTTTTTTTTAAAAAAAACTTTCGTTCATTTTAATGTTTAAAATTTTGTATTGTTTTGTTGGCAGGGGTTTGGTTAAGCACACCTTTTGATGACAGTTTTTCTAACTTTTGCTTTCTCTCGGCACCCCTGTCCAACTTTTCTGTTTTTGTCGAAAGATTGAAAATAAATAAAATAAATAAATAACATAACTGCCCACAAATGTAATATTAATGCCCACAAATGTAACAACACACCGGCCACAAACCAGCGCCCACAAATTTAATAACGATCATCGCCCACAAATGTGATAACGCCCACAAATTTAACAACAAAACATGACCTCTTCGCCCACAAATGTAATAATATTCTTTTAACTTCGAATGTAGGAGATAAGACCCAAAAATATAATTAAGCTAACTTGCATGTTATATGGGGCATGTGATGGGGGTATAATTTCGGGAATTCACTTTCGTCAAGTTCTCAAAACGTTAAATCCATTTGTTTGTTTCTTCTTCAGGATACAAAATACAACTATAATTTATAAAATCACAACATTACCGGCTAACGCTTCTATCCATGTGTTTGTTATTTTTACTTAAATGCTCAGTATATTTATTACACAATTAAACAGTTTGTTAAATGCATTATTTTTAAGTGGCCAGTGGCCTTAAAATAACAAACATACCGATGGGAGCAATTATTTTGTTGGGCAATCTTACAATATTTTCCGGCAAAATTGGAGGGCGGGGGAGACAATTATCTGGCGGGGAATTCCCCTTTCCCCCTCTCCCGTAGCGCCGCCTTGTACGTCCATTCACTTATGTTGTTAGCCAAAATGTTAAAAAATGCTAAAACATTTGATAATACGATAGGCCTAATACCGTATATAATTTGGTGTTTTAATATAACATTTGATAATGACCCCGCCATTATAGGCTTAATATGATAAACGTCTACTGTAACAGTTGTTGAAAAAAACTTCTGAGAAAACGTATGTGTAATCGATAGGAAACAATTCTCTTTCGTTGAGCTCTGGGTGTTTTGTTATTGTTGGTTATTGTTATGTTTTGTTTTTGAATGTAGCGTAGGCCTATTTGAAAAATTCAAAAAATGGCGTCTACTTATATATTCTTTACTTTTTTTTCTTACTTCTTCGAGCTGTCTTTTGAGTTCACGATTCTCTTCCTCTAATGTATTTCTTCCTTCTTCCTCATGATGTATCTGAAAAACGTAAGATAATTTCATCGATAGGCCTACTGAGTGGTCAGCTTTGTCCTACTCTAATATACCTATATTTGGGTGTAATATGACATCATCGTGTACATATATGGAAATATTACACAAATCTGCAACTGTCTCTTATACACATCTAGATGTGTATAAGAGACAGACTATATACGGAGTCAATTAAACCACAAATGTGACAACGCCCACCTTGAAATGTAATAACGCCCTCAATAATGTAACAACACATATAAAACAGTTGGAATCAGTACAGCGGAGAGCTACTTGCATGATTTTAAGGAAAGGATATTTAGACCAGTCTTATCATGATAGAAGAACTGAGTTAGGCTTACTGTCTGTTGAGAAAAGGCGAGACTTTTTGAACATGACATTCATTGCAACTACTCATTTCTCCACGATCTGATTTTATGAGGGGTTATGTCGATTTATTTGAAATTAATAATAGGCATCAAGATATACTTACCTTCCATCATGCTAAAATTCTAGAATTATATAATAAATTTTAATATACAGTAGGATTTATACGTAATAGATTCTGTGTAAACTGTTTTCTACACAATTCAATTGAACTTTGTGTATAAAACTAGTAATATTATCACAAGGCCTAAATGTAAAGCCTTGAACAGTTTATATATGACAGCCGACAGTGTTCACTCCAATTTCACACTTTCTCGAGTTAAAATTCACTCTTAAATGAATGATTATTACTCTAAAAACAGTGGAAAATTAGTAATAATTCATTCTGATAAAGTCAAATGAAATCAAATCATTCTTTATTGCAACTCACTAAGTGGGTTGAATTTCACAAAAGTAATAGGAAAAAGTTAAAAATCCAAGCAATCAACATTGAAAATAAACGACAAAAAGGACCAACATCACGAAAACAGCAAAAAGATACAAAAAGATGAAAGGAAAAAAAGACAACCGAATACATTGTAATTATAAAATGATTATTATTATTATTATTATTATTATTATTATTATTATTATTATTATTATTATTATTATTATTATTATTACCACTACCACCATCATTATTATTAAAATTATTATCGTTGAATGGAGTATTAGCATAATTTTAATAACGAATTTTGAAAAAGACCTTAGCAGTCGCCTGTGCAGGGAGTTCTTACCAGCCCTGGAACAAACCAAAATTTAAGATAAACTTTTTTGACCTTTCGGTTTTGATCTTTGGAAGGGTGAATTCTTTAGGTTTTCTCAGACGGTAATTGGAGGGAGGAACTTTAGGTAGGAGGTGCTGTAATCTATGAGAATGGTTCTAGAGTTTTTGGAAGTGTCAAACCTGTTCCCCAAACCTGTTCCCCATACTCATTAATAATAATAATAATGAGAAGGTTTTAGTAAGATAACTGTTCCAAATACATTACTGTACTAAACTGCTTTTTTTTGTTCTCTACTGTTTTTGAATTTTTATATCTTTGTTTTGCTAGTTGTTCTTTAGTTTAGCCTTGATTTGCTTTCTTTTTAATAATTACCTTGATTTTGTATGTTTCCTTTCTAAACGCACCATCATTCTGATGTGTGCAGTTGATCTAAAAGCGTATGTTCAATAAAGTTCAGTTCAGTTCAGTAGTCGAACTGTTTCTACTTTTGCGCATCCAATCTGAGCTCAGGAAGCGAACCGACGCTTTCGATTCGCACGAAGAAAATGGTTTGATATAGGTCGAACATGAAATTCGATATTGACTCCTCCATACGCTTATCAACCGACTACTGTAATAATGTTTTTAAAATAAACATTTGACAAAGATGTATGTGGCAATCGGGAATCGAAACAATTACTCTTTTGTTGAGTTATGAGGTTGGAGTCCTTGAACGTCACCATACACTTTTTATTGAATAGTGCATCACGCAATTAAAATGGTAATATAATAATGTAAACATGTAATTTTCATCAATATATATATATATATATATATATATATATATATATAAGGCCTGTATATATATCATACATAATATTATATAAAGACGATAATAAATAACTGAGAAAAACGTTGGCCTATGTTCCCA
>NW_022751596.1:0-843 GCF_011630105.1 Anneissia japonica
TCATTCATTTATTCATTCATTTCCATTTATTCATTTGATTTTCTTTATTCATTCATTCATTCATTTTCAATCATTCATTTTTATTCATTTATTCATTCATATTTTCATTCATTTTATTAATTATGGTTATAAAACACATGTGTATTTTTTTATTTGAACTAATAATAATTTTTTTGGAACAGTGGCGGATTTAAAGGGGGCCCAGCTGGCCTGGTGCCCACCTAAAGTTTTCAAAATAAAGAGATGGAGAAAAAAGGAAAATTATACAAGGATAAAAGGATACAATAATAATAATAATAATAATAATAATAATAATCATATTCCATCCATTCATCAATCAATTTACTCACTCATTCTCTCACTCATTTACTCTCCACTAATTTTTTTACTCATTCTTTCATTATTTAATTCATTCATTTATTCACCCACTCACTCAATCACATATTCATTCATCCATTCATTTATTAATGCATTCATTCATTTTCATTTATTCATTCGATTATATTTATGCATTCATTTTTAATCATTCATTTTTATTCATTCATTTATTCATTCATATTTTCATTCATTCATTTTCATTTATTTTGTTCATAGACTACTCTATAATTATGGTTGTAAAACACATGTGTGTTTTTTGATTAAAACTAAAAAAATTTAATTTTTTGGAACATTATTGGATTTAAGGGTGAGCCCAGCTGGCCTGGTCTCCACCTAAAGTTTTCAAACTAACAAAAAATTAGGGGAAAAAGGAAAATTATACAAGGATACAATATTGATAATAATAATAATAATAATTATATTAGTAATAATAAAACTATAATAATAATAATAATAATAGAATAT
>NW_022751597.1:0-550 GCF_011630105.1 Anneissia japonica
ATATATAACGTAAAAAGCCATGTTATTTTTTGCTAAATAATAAGTTAACAGATGGCGCCTCATAGTGACCTGGCGTTATCTTCTTTTACCGGAGATAACCGAGCCGCATCATCATCAGTAGTGTGCAGCCTCATCATCAGCTAGCCGACCAGACTCATCCCACGTCACGGGCAGCGAAGATTGTATCTTTTCATGTGTCAATTTTCCCTAGGCCACAGTATCTATAATAATTTTTTTTTTTTAAAGCCTGTGGTATATATATCCTTGTAGGTTATATGGTTTCAGTCCTAACGTACTTTATTTCGTATATCCCCCATAATTTTTTTATTTCGTCCGTCTACCTGTACACGTATATCATCTGTGTAGGCCTACTACGCTCGCTGAGCGTGAATCAGCTAATTCATTTTGCATTTGTTGCTAGGTTACGTACTTCGTTGTTAGTATTGCTAGGCCTAGGCTTGCTATAGTTATGGCGCCGGGTAAAGATTCTAAGAAATCCTCATCTCCTCCCCCTGACCTTAATCAGGGTAGTAGTAATGCACAACCAGCT
>NW_022751598.1:0-966 GCF_011630105.1 Anneissia japonica
ATTGTGAGGAAACACGAGTTGGGAAAATATAAAATAATTACAGGGGATGGGATGTTCCTTTCCCCGTACTACAAGGGTGAAGGTATGTATCTTGGTAGAGGATACTATAAACCTAAGAGACAAAGGGGTGTCGGACATCAATTTAGAGGAGATGGGATAATTGATACTCTCATGGGTATTGGTTCAACTATTCTTAAACATAAAGACCTAATTGGTTCAACTGCTTCTGCTGTGGGAAATGTAGCAGGTGCTGTAAAGAGTATAAAAGATGCTCAGAAAGAATCTCATAAATTACAAGCAATAAAAGAAATTAAGAAAGGTAAAACTCAGTTGTCCCCCCAAGAACGACAGAAAATAATTCAAATACTTGGATCAGGGTTTCAAAAGTTTTAACATCTTTTTTCCTAAATAAATACAAGTATGGAAGCAATTGATAGTATCTATGATTTGGATGATACTATTATTATCTCAAACTCCACTAAAAAAGAAGATTACTTCAAGGTAAATGCAATAACTGGAACAGACTGGAATACAAATGGTACAAAAAGTTTTGAAATAAATAATCAACAAACCTATTTGAATCTCTCCGAAAGTTTCTTGTTGTGTAAATTTAAATTCACTAAGGCTGGGAATAACACAAACGCTACACTTGTAAATGATTTCTTCTGGAAAATGTTTGATAGTGTGCGATTGTATATTGGAACACAAGAAGTTGAAGCGGTTGATTATGTCTCTGCTGTATCTGAAATGATGAAATTTACACTCTATACATTCAGTGATAGAATGGGAAAGGGGTCTGTCGAAGGTTTTATTCCTGATATGTCAACGGGAACAAACACAGACCCTGGATATATTCAAAGGAAAGGAATGTATAATGATGATACAAAAGCAGAAAATAGTTTTACTGTGGCAGTTCCTCTTAAAGGTATATTTGGATTTTGTGATTATGATAAAGTTCTGTATGGT
>NW_022751599.1:0-543 GCF_011630105.1 Anneissia japonica
GTTACCAAATGATCGATGACACAATAAACCACTAATAAAATTAAAAAATATGACGATACTTTTGAGAACGATCATTTCAGGCAATGCCTGAACAATTTAATAAGGCCTAGCCATTGCTAGGCCTTACGCTACATACATGTTTCGACAGATCCTTCTGTCATCATCAGTGTACAGAGATTCCATATAGGCAATCTTATTTAAACGAAGTGAAGTTTGTAATACGTCAATCTATACGTAATTCAACCGTATCAAGTTGTGAACACTAAGATCATGAATAAAAACAATGTATAATTAATGGTAGACGGAATGAAGTAAAATCAGAATGACAAAGTTAAATTAACATGGTAAAGTTGTTTGTTGAGTGAGAGCTGCTCCCATTGAATATGTAATGCCTCCTTTATTTTAAGATGATGAATTGATGGGGCGGAGTCAAAAATACGGAAACAGTCCTCACTACAAGTTTGCATGCATTTGCGTAAATTGCGTGAAACGCAAATGCATGCAAACTTGTAGTGAGGACTGTTTCCGTATTCTTGAACTGTT
>NW_022751600.1:0-993 GCF_011630105.1 Anneissia japonica
TTTCCTCTAAAAATTGCACATTTTAGGGAGTTTTGATCAATTCCGACGAAATTAGAATTAAAAAACAAACATTTTTCACGCGCTTCTCGCGCACTCTCCTTTGCCTTCTAGGTTATAACACATAGTCCCAAACTCAAGAAAGAAAATTTAAGATAGGCCTAGATCGTTTTACCTAAAAGAAGGGCCTCAATGTGTAATGATGTTAAAAGAATATGTTTGTAATAAATAAAGCCATAAGGAAAATGCTTATATTCAGTTAAACAAAAAAAAAACGAGTGTGGCCCTATATAACTTAAGAGCATTTCTTGTTGAGGTAGGCCAATTTCCTCTAAAAAATTGCACAATTAGGGAGTTTGATCAATTCCGACGAAATTAGAATTAAAAACACAAAAAATTTGTTGGGGTTAAAGCTTGTGCTTGCCCTCCTTTGCCTTCTAAGTTATTTAAAAACATAATAGTACCAAAACTTGAGAAAGAAAATTTATGATAGATCTTTTTACCTAAAAGAAGGGCCTCAATGTGTAATGATGGTGAAAGAATAGGCCTATGAATAGGCCTACTACATGGTTAAACAGTAATATGGGAGCTATAAAATGGTAAAAGAATAATTTAAATCCGACATTTCGTTATGAAGTTAGAAGCGTTTATACATACAGTTTACATCAGTTTACGATTTCGGGCATTTCTTAGGCAGGAACCCTCACCAAATCGTTAAGAATTGTTGTTTTAACACTGAAAATGAGGAAAATAACAGCAGACCATGATGTAGATATATAAAGGTTAGTTTGGTGCAATAAAATAGATTTTCAAAATGTTGACATTCCAGCATGTTTTGGCCTCCGGGCCTTTTTTTGGCCCGAACCAATTTTGACGTGACAGGCCCAAATACAATATAAACAATATACATAAAATAAACAGCTTCTATGTGTTACTAGTAAAATAACGGTTTTATTTTTGTATGCAAGTCAAGTGAACTTGACAAGATTTTAATAT
>NW_022751601.1:0-1742 GCF_011630105.1 Anneissia japonica
TGTAAAAAAAAAAAGCTCAGGGCTTCCATTTGAGGTTTTACGGTATTATAAGTAGGAGATAATTGTGTGGTATCATGGAAATAACTATTAGTATCAGGTTACTTGCTAGTATTTAATTTTACTACAGAGGTTTACACTTAATTGGTATCTTCTCTTATGATGCATTGTGCTTGGTTGAATTTCTATTAACAAATATCATATTCTATTTCCACCCACTGTTATACTTTACAAATGCAACCCTACAAGATCGATTGTGTTAAATGACAGGCAAAATAGGTTTACAACTTTACAACAATTAAAAATTATTTTCTGGTAGATCAATATCGATGCTGGGGAGAGATAATATATCTTTCTACAGTATAGTGATCTACAGTATTTTGTTAGTTTATAAGTCAAATTTTAAATCTATTATATGCCTATACTCTATTTTCTCCCAATAATATTACCAAATGTAAGGTTTGTACAAGATTATACAGACACAAATTGTTGCATTATGTACAAAATTTGTGTTGGCAATAGTATGATAAATAAATCCTTGACATTTAATAATCCTACTTTATTTTAGGTCACAATTTAGATAATTTGGTACAAAGCAAATTTTACCACTAAACAAATACTGTTGTAATACATTGTTTTCTTTCACATTAATTTTGGCATAGGTCACAAAATACAGAAAGGCAGCCCTTCATATCGAATGTCTATGTGTGTAGTTGTTGCTGAGGATGTTGAGGAGACAATTCAATGACATTATGTTTGATTGATCTATTTAGAGATCGATTGTTCCTATTTGTAAACAATGGTAATTCTTAAGTAAAGATTGTCTGTCTAGGTCTAACAGACATTATCTTACTGTGTATGTCCCACTTTTAAATTGGAGCATAATTACATAAAGGAAATTGAAACAATCAGTATTTAATTCATTGGAATTTTTGTTGACATTCGTCAAATAACTTCTGTCTAATGTCATTTTGTTTTGTTTGTGTACATTTGCATGAACAAATAATAATAATAATGATAATTTTAAATTTATTTTACAGCAACAAATTTGTAATGCTAAACTCATCCGAATTTTATTGGTTTTCCTAAAATACTTTAGCTTATTATTAATGATTAATTGTAAATGAAAATGAATAAATTGAATAATAATAATAATAATAATAATAATCAAATACAATAAGAATAACAATAATAACTTATTAAGATTATGTATTCATTGAAAAAGTCTAATAAAAAATTGCAGTAATACATAAATTACAGTAAAAATACCAATCAATATGACCAGGGCTATATACTGTATCTATGTTTTGATACGTTACCAGTTAAATACAATCACATTTTATGGGCCTGGATTTATTACAATAGATATTTATGGATAATTTATAGGTTACTTGCATTTTAAACCAAATATCTGTTTAATTTTAATTGAATTAAAGTCTTTTTGAATGCATTAATGGATGGTGTAAACACAACATACTGTACTTAGGTAACTACTGTAGATCCAAAATATTATTCTATTTAAAAAAAATTTTTTATAATTGGTCACAATATAAAGGATACAATTCTCCAATTGGTTAATGACCAATCTCACTATTTTTACCAAAGAATTACTCTGGTGGTTGGGGAGTGGTGTCACACAAATGTTGGGGCTTTGGGAATGGAAAATGTTGGGCCCCTGTATAGTTGGTGAGGTTGCGAGTACTATTTTTGGTAGGTTTTCTTTTTTTTTTGAAAAAGGTATGCTT
>NW_022751602.1:0-1990 GCF_011630105.1 Anneissia japonica
TAACCTAGTAACCGACGTCATTTCCGGTTTTATGTTTTTTGTTGAGGGTGTCCTCGAAAGGATTTCATTGCTAGTTTAATAGACCAAGTAGCTAATATTGATGAAGCAATTCTTCACTTTTGGTTTAAGCATGATGAGGATATTTTAGCTATTTAATTTATTACAGTAAACACAGACATTGAACAAGATGAGAAGAAATGTATATTCCATTTGATATTTATTTTCAAGCATTGAAATCAAGTTGAGATACACTTTATATTATACACTAAAATGCATCTACATTCAGCAAAAACCAATAGACCTAATTTTATCCTCAAAATGGTATCTTATTATCTTACATGGATATTCTTTACAACAAACGAGTTATTTTCTCTATTATTAACATTAGCAGTAATAATATAATATTACTAAATATAAATCCTACAAGAATTAATAGATATTGCTAACATTATTGATATGATGAGATGTTTGCAGAGGAAACAATATACAGTATTTCAATTAAATTCATAATATCCATTTTTGCAGGAAGCTTGACGAGTGACATTTTTGGCTAGGCCTATCCATAAATAATTGATAAGTTCAGTTGTCCTTTCACGATGAGTCCAGACATTATTTCCTGATATTTGTGGCTTCTTTGTCAATTCACTGGAATAGAAAAATATTGAGAAAATATTAAGAAACTGAGAAAAAATTATAACGGAGTATCATAAAAACACTTATAAAAATAAAAATTAGTGAGCACCCCAACTTGAACATTATCGTATTCAGTTATCACAATATATGGCCAATGCTGCTGATTCAACAGAATAGTACTTCACACATCATATATCACGGAATGAATGAGGAATATTAAATAGGTGTATTGGGTAGGCCAAGTAGATCGCAATAGCGTTAACAATGTTACTATTCGATTGTCATGGATTAGTAAAATGTATAACAAGTGTATCAATCGATAGAAATAAATATATAGATTCATAAATACAGTATATTCAAACAATATACGTAATACTATAACTAGGCCTACATCTTCATACGAACATTTTTCATGATATAGGCCCTAATATTTTTTGATTGATTGAATTTATTCGATGCCCAACATGCATAAGCAAGATAGAAAATATGAATTGTGATCAAGAAAATATAAACTGTCTGTCATGAGCTGAGAGATAAAATAAATTAAATTCGATAATTGAATAATTGTGTTTGATTAATTTACAAACCTACAAATAAATATCTGAACGACAAAATTGTTTTCAGTTAAATTATTCAGTGCTGCATTCTTATATATACATAGACTTAAATTACCCGGTAGTGTCAATTTAAGGATTCTTGTAGTAAAATGTCTGTAAATCAGAAAAATGGAAAAAATGTCGACAGGGGGTTAAACAATTCTGATCGGGGAAACAAGGGGCTGCATAGATCCCGAAATAAAATCCCTGGAGTGGGGCTCATGGGAGAAATTGTACGGTTCCGGATCGCTTATGTGCTTTTTGACCACAATTGGATTACTTATCAAAGTGAAATTTGTTTGGATCGGCAAATTAATATTCTTTGTCGGACGATGAGGGTCGATGTTAGTTTATAAGTTACCGTGTGGTAACTCGGGCTACATGAGTAAGGAGGTGCCATAATCATAAATTCATAATAATGTGAAAGTCCCACCTTGGATCCCCTCTATTTCGAATTTCTGGATTCGCCATTGGTGGTAGCTATATTTGATACCGACATCATGGAGATACACCTCGATCATTTTCGTTGCCCTTTAAAAAATAATAGGCTTATAGAAAATATTTTGGTCGGGCTATAACAAATTTCAATTATTCAAGATCAAAGGTTGTGCACCAGATAGTTACAAGCAGTGGCGAATCTAGAGGTCTTGAAATGGGGAGGGGAAGCGCGAAGATGAAGTGGGGGAATCGATGGTCAGTTGAGGGGCACTAATTCGCAAAATATGGTGATTTTAGTTGATTTTTAACTACTTAACCGCGAT
>NW_022751603.1:0-1179 GCF_011630105.1 Anneissia japonica
AGGTTTAAAAAAATTAATGTTGGTGGCGCACTTCACATCTTGTGCTCAAGATGAAAAAAAAAACAATCGTTTTTCGTCGATTATAGGCATTTTTAGTCGATTTTCATAATTAAAAAATAAATAAATAAATTTAATAAAATTTGTATTAGTTTTTGTAGATCAGTTTAGTCTAGTTTTAGTTAATACTAGGCTAATTTTGTATAGATATTTCAACTAGCAATCATTTTTTTTAATTTGCTGGTTTGTGAATTTTTACCTAGCAATTATGACAAACCTACTAGCAAATTGCTAGTTTGCTAGCGTGAATTTCGAGCCCTGAGAGGTCAAATTGCTGTCAAGAATATGAATTGGCTGCTTTGCAGCAATGAAAACAAAATAAAAGAAAATGCAAATTTACTAAGGCCTATTAAAAAAAGTTATGTTGGCGTAATCCGACTGAAGCTAAAATATTGCTGATCCTAGACATTTTTATTTCAAGTTTGCGATACTACTTTACTAAAATTCCAACCTACCTTCCCTATAAAACTTTTTTTAGGCCTGAGTTCTAGGCCAAACTGTAAGACTTCATCTTAAAAACAAGATTATTTGGGTACAATTCAACACATACACCAACTCGGCCCTTGCCAACTCTGCCCTTTAGGCTTTACTAACTCGGCAGGGCAGCGCCAGTGGGGGAAGGGGAATTTTGGGAGCAGGTCAAAACGGCAATAAACCAAAACGGCAAAAATAAGTACCAAAACGGCAATAGACCAAAACGGCAATAGGCATAGACCAAAACGGCAAAGGAGCAAAAATCAATGCCAATTGAATGAAGCGTCACCGGGCGCGGGCAGCAGTTTATATTTTTCTGAGTCGTGTTTTTTTTTTTTTTAACACACCTATGACTAGGCTTATATTATATTAAAGTGTTGTTTATTATTATTTTTTTTTTTTTTCTGTTTTTTACTTTCATGGCATAATATTGTTTAGCCTCATTTTATCTGTATTTTAAGTTTCTAATTATTTAAATGTTCACTGCTTTTATAGCAGTCTTTTTACTATTGAATTGTATTGTATGTTATTATTAATAGGCCCCCTATTATTATTCTTTCTAGTGTTTTATTTTGCTTTCACACTTTTTTACTTTTGATTTAAATTGTTTAGCCTCATTTTGTCTGTATTTCAAAGATTTAATTAAAA
>NW_022751604.1:0-1226 GCF_011630105.1 Anneissia japonica
AGCGCTCTAAAGTTACAATTAGGTCCTATTCACCTATCGAAAATGGCAAAACAAGGTATACAGCAGATTATTGAATCCAGTGGTGGCGCCAATAATAATAATAATAATAATAATAATAATAATAATAATAATAATAATAATAATAATAACAACAATAACAATAACAATAACAATAACAATAACAATAACAACAATAACAACAACAACAACAACAACAACAACAACAATAACAATAACAATAACAATAACAATAACAATAACAACAATAATAATAATAATAATAATAATAATAATAATAATAATAATAATAATAATAATAATAATAATAATAATAATAATAATAATAAATAATAATAATAATTTTGCCCTACCTGACGTGGAAATGTACCGAATACTCAGTACATTTGAAAACAACTGCGAAAAAAAAAATCGCAAGTTGTTCTTGGGTGGGACTCCAACCCACGATCTCCAGATCACTAGCCTGGCATCATACCTCTAGACCACCGAGCTTGCGCCTGATGGTCAGGGTTGACACTAATTTAAAATCGTTCTGTTATGACAAATGCTCGTTTGGATAGCCTCATGATGCTTGGAATACATCGCGATAGGGGAAGCAACCTCGACCTCGACATCGTGGTTGACAGATTTCGTGCAAAATTTCCATAATGTAGAATTTCACTTTAAAAAAAGAGGATTTGTGAGGAAATTAGATGGTTACATTGCAAACTCTTTGTTTCTTGTTTTATTCAAAATGTTTTGGTTTTTTAAGCTGATTTCGACATTAGAAAACATAGCCTACATGAAGTCATATTATAGTAGCTCAATGCCTATCAAATAAGTAATAAAAATTCGCCATAATTCGTCAAATATCCGTGGCTGCCTGGAACCCCACCGCAGTGGCATAGGCAAGAATTTAGTCTAATGAAACTTGCTTATCAACTTGATACCTTCCGACGAAAATATCACCGAAAAAATAGGTAAAACGACAGTTGAATGACCAACAAAGACAACCGAAGACAATAGGTTGTCATTAGAAGTTATTTAGTATAACTTTATTCGGAAAATTAATCCCAAAATCGAGTTGCCGTCCCCGGCGTTGTCAGTGACGTCGTATGATTTGTGTGCGATTTTTACCAATTAACCCCTAATTAAAAAATAGTTGAGCCATGTAGTACCTTGCAAATCAATCCCGAAGCCTGGTAGTTTGTTGATTGTTTATTGGTAGC
>NW_022751605.1:0-681 GCF_011630105.1 Anneissia japonica
ATAAATCTTCAAAGGTACATATAAAGTGTTTAAATAAGGACATAATGGAACATCGAAGGCTACCCTGTAGCTTTTCAACGAATAAAGTCCTATAAAAGTCATTGTGTAATAAAATTCCTCCGACGGGATTCGAACCTGCAACCTCTCGCTGATAAGGCGAGCGTCATAACCACTAGACCACGAAGGCTTCATGGTTGAACAGGTCCAAATAACCGTCAGGAACATTGTATTACACAATGCTACGCCTCAAGAGGGCGTTCGGCCAGATAAATCTGGCAATACGGCTAGAAATACTGTCGTATATTATATATGATATTGAAGGGAGTTAGCCGTTAACACTGTCGAATAAATATAATATAAATCTTCAAAGGTACATATACAGTGTTTAAATAAGGACACGGTGGAACATCGTAGGCTACCCTGTAGCTTTTCAACGAATAAAGTCCTATAAAAGTCATTGTGTAATAAAATTCCTCCGACGGGATTTGAACCTGTGACCTCTCGCTGACAAGGCGAGCGTCATAACCACTAGACCACGAAGGCTTCATTGTTGAACAGGTCCAAATAACCGTCAGGAACATTGTATTACAAAGGGCGTTCGGCCAGATAAATCTGGCAATACGGCTATAAATACTGTCCCTTCAATATCAGTGTTAACGGCTAACTCCCTTCAATATCATA
>NW_022751606.1:0-1556 GCF_011630105.1 Anneissia japonica
TCAGCAAACAACCAAAAAGATGGTTGGGTACTACCGTTGGCCCAACGTTGGCTAGAGGTTATAAATATTAGATGTGATTGTAGACGTTGTTGGCCCGACGTCGGTAAACGTTTGAAATGGAGGTTGGTTTAAAAAAAAAAAAAATAATAATAATTGGTTCGTGTGGGAATTGAACACACAACCACCAGGTTTCCCGTAACATGATTAGTCTATTTTTTTTCTAATTTGCATAATGAATTTTTCAAACATTCTTGTCTATTTAAAAAAGGTGCGTAAGATATGGAGATGGTAACAATCAAAAATCGATTATAAATTTAATTCTACATTTTTAGACAAAAAAATAAACCCTCTTGGCCCACGGCCCATTTTTGACACCATGACCATGCATAATATTAACCTGCAGTCTACATATACAAAGAATTTTTTCTAGTAGGATCAGAGTTGACTAACTGGTACTTGGTGTGGTACTTGGTGTGGTACTAGGTTTATTGCATTTATGGCTTAGGGGCCGCGGTTTACCTCCCTCCGTTTAGTCAACTGGATCAGGAGTAGTAAACTCGGTAATCGTGGTGGAGGAGGAGGATTTGAAAATAAATTAGATGGTTACATTGCATACTCTTTGTTCCTTGCTTTATTCAAAATGTTTTGGTTTTGGAAGCTGATGTCAACATTAGAAAGCATAGCCTACATGAAGTCATATTATAGTAACTCGATGCCTATCAAATAAGTAATAAAAATTCGCCATAATTCATCAAATATCCGTGGCTTCCAGGGGCCTTCGCCCCCCTGGACCCCCACCGGGGCCCTAAGCGGCCCCCTGGCCCCCAGCCAAGTGAGACTCGATTCGTTCCATTAGCCCCCTCCCCCGTCGGGGCCTTTAGCCCCCCCGGCTCCGTCGGGCAGGTCCTGTCGCCACCACTGGGTCCGACGACCTCGTCATGGCGTGGGACGACGGGAGGTGGGAAACTCCCTTCCTGCCCTCCCGCTGGCGCCACCAATGGCTGGAACTTGGTGATGTTTGCAAACGCAGTTTAAATCACAGATAAAAAGTTGGGAGAAATCAATGTAGTGACGCAAAATACAATTTGAACACAATGCGTTGGACAGGACAGGCAACTAATACTAATAGGCCTCTTTTTGAAAAGACAAACCGATTCAGAGACGTATCCAGGGGGGTGGGGGCGTGGGAACCGCGGCTCCCTCCTTTGGCGATTTATTTTGATTACATATAAAATGGTGATATGATAATGATGAATTTTACTATATAAAGGTGTGATCATTTCCGGCCATAGAGGTACTACTTCCTCAAATGTTCAGCCCCAACCATGGTAGGGCTGAGGTGGGTTGACCCTATATCTGTTTAAGTCCCTCCCGGCCTGGGTCACATCTTTCGAATTTCTAGATCCGCTACTGATGAGTTATTACTTATTATAATTATTGTTAGGCCGACTAATATTATTTATGATGTTTCTATTGCAATTTTCACTTTATACCCTCAAAACAGTCTAAACGTCCAGAATGCGCTACCTCCCTGGGGTCTTCATCCTCTATACCCC
>NW_022751607.1:0-961 GCF_011630105.1 Anneissia japonica
TAGTAATTTTAGGCCTACTTACACCTACGTTTCCTTTCATCGAGAGACTGCAACATTCTAAAATACAAGAGACTACGACGAGAAACTAATGAACTTGAAACTTTATGAATAAAATGGTGTTTGTTATTAATATTATTAATATATTGTTTAGGATCTAAAAAAATAAATTTATACGTAAGGCTTTCAGGAATGAGAGTTCATTCAAGATCTTAGAGCCTGCAAAACTACCTGAAGGGTAAGGACGATACAAAGAACCTACCTTCTCAAAAGAGATCGCTGATGAATGAACAAAATAATCTACAGATAAATCATATCGAAACTAACCCAATCAACCAAAAGTTAGAAATACCTTAAAAAGAAGAAGCAACAAGTCTACACCTATGGCCCAGATCAGATAATTTACGACCTCATGAGGAAGCTTCCAAGCACACACCATACTAGCCACCATCTACAACAAAAATATGCTGCATTCCCGAGCATCTTCTTCTTAATGGATCGAAAGCAATATCAAATGTATTTACAAAAAAAAAAGCGAAATGACACTCAATGTAATTTTCGCATGGAACCTCTGACGTCATGTACCGGGAGGAATTGTTTATACTTATGGTGGATGTCATCACTTCAAAATGTTTACCAATGTGGTAAACGCGTTTTCTTCACATACTCGCAAGGACGTCCGAACGTCAAGTCGAAAAGTCCTAACGTCATGTCCAAACTACATAACGTCGTGTCAAAACTACATAACGTCATGTCAAAACCACATAACATGTCCAAACCACATAACATGTCCAAAACCACATAACGCCATGTCCAAAACCACATAACGCCATGTCCAAACAACATAACGTCATGTCAAAACCACATAACGTCATGTCCAAGTCACATAACACCATGTCCAAACACCGCATAACGTCATGACCAAACCACATAACATCATGACCAAACAACATAACGTCATGAC
>NW_022751609.1:0-1340 GCF_011630105.1 Anneissia japonica
AACTCGACCCAATTTCATTTTCAAGGGACTTGTTCTCTAAAAACTAAGACATTCCTTTTATAACTACAATAATGTCAACAAGTTTAAATCAAATGAACTTTCACCTGTCATCATACAATATAAAATAGCAGCGAGATAAAATTAAATACAATACTTTAACCCAAGTGAGGTCACAGAAAGAAAAGTAAAGGTCACACTGATTTCAGCGAACATTCTCATTTAAATAGTGTAATACATAAAAATTATACTCTGTGCTCAATAGAGATTATACCTTCGCATAGAATGTATTTTTAAATAGCATGTGATATTTATGGTATGACAGGCCAAACGATAATATTTCACGCTCATATGACAATATGGTACAGTATGAAAATGAGAAAGAATTTAATCGCTCACAATGTAGCAAACTTCAATGTTATTATATACTTACTTGGAAATGCTTGACCATGAAACATTGGGATTATGTGGAATCTGTTAGGAATACTGGCAACAAAGCAAAAAAAAATCAGTTAATATGCAAATGTAGCAAGTTTAATAAATATTTGAAATCTAGAACCAAATGATACAAAAAAAAAATTCTGATCAACACAGTCAATTAACATATTATTCAGAATTAGATAAGTTTAAAGTATTATTTAGAATAATACCATTAGAAAAACATTTATGACTACAAAGCAATATTTAGAATAAAAGGAAAAAGAAACATTAATATATTTATATTTAAACTAACATAAAACTCTATAGTAATACAAACGTTTGTAATGCACCTTTTGCCAGGGAATACAAGGCACAATATAAATAAACATTTTTTTATATGACAAATGTATATAATCATATTACTGTATTAACTACATTAGTACTAATGTAGACAAACTGGTAACAATACAACATAATACTGTAGATAAGATAAATTTCTATGATTAAATATTTGTAAACCTGAATTATGCAAATTAATATCAGAATATAATACTTTTAGAGATTATCGTCCTGATACAATAAAAAGAAAATTGCATTTGATATGAATAATCTAATCCAGATAATTGTCAATTTTGTTTTACGATTACCCGAAAAAAAAAGAAAAAAAAATTATACTGTCTCTTCAAAATTAACAACCAATTCATAGTAGCAAATCCAGTCAACTGTTTAAATACTGAATAGCAAGCACTGTTGTGATAATAGGCTAGCATTAATGAATAATTTAGGCAATTTCTCAGGGGTATAATCTAATAGAACAATTGCAATACCTCCAACACACAATCATACGATTCACAGATATAGGTAGCCATTTTGTTTTTAAACATCCGTGTCATGGTTATGATATCACATGAATTGTGGTAGTG
>NW_022751610.1:0-711 GCF_011630105.1 Anneissia japonica
TGCGCGGGAAGATCCCATTGGATTTCAAGTCCAACTTAACGACTCGGCCATCACAGCTGTACACACAAATTAATATATAGAAGCATCTCTTTTCGTTCATACTGTGGGCGGAGATCAAGTGGAAAACATAAACTCCATCATTACAGAGGTGAGCATAACAATGTTTTGGAGGGCCAAAGTAGCTTACCTTTAACAGAGAGAGCCGGGCAAGCAAACCTATTTCTAAGAAAGTATAATACATATTCATTGAAATACACATACATCAAAGTGTGTGATTTTCAATACAGTATTTCGACATTAATTGTCATAGTCATAATACATGTCATCATGAGGAATGAAAAATTGTCCATAATTTCAAGCTGCACTGTAATACCATAGAGAAAATAGTAATGGTAATACCGAAAAAGATTAATAAAGCTTTTGTTTGAATAAATTTCGTTAGTCTAAATAAGGTACTTCTGTTAAATGTGTGGTCAATTCCTACAGTGAGTGAGTATGCATTTAACTATTTCAAGAATTGCTCGTTGGTCTAGTGGCATGTTCTCGCTTTGGGTGCGAGAGGCCCGGGTTCAATCCCGGACGAAAACCACTTTTTTTAATAGACTCAAAATGTTCTTATTCTTACACACTTTTAAAACATAAAAAATTATATTGTACAGCATTATATTACTGTATTGTATTATAAAGGGTATTATATAGTCCTACTGCAAG
>NW_022751611.1:0-721 GCF_011630105.1 Anneissia japonica
TACATTTTGCCACAACAATGACAAAATTCGGCCCAATATCAGCGAAGCTACTGCAAAAAAACTTCAGGCGATTTGCCAGATTTCTACAAAAATCGTAGGTTTCACGCAGTAAAATTTCAAAAACTATCGTTACAAAATTAAAAAGTCCGACGAGATTTGGCAACCTTATAAATTAAAATTAAGACTATTAAAACTATTATTAAATTTCGAATAAAATAAAAGAACAACGGCGAAAATCGGACGAGTAGAAGTGAAGTTATGAAGGAAAATGTGAGAAAAAATAGCGGAAAATCGAACGTTTCGAGTAAAATTAAATGAATTAGCGGCGATTAAACTTATCCTAATGTACCGTGCGTAAAACATAGGTTCTACTGTAGTAAGTCAACAATGTAGCATAACAATTTGTTTTGGCACCGATTCGGTTTGGATCAAGCTTTTCCTTTTGTACGCTGTAATTATGTGCATTACTAATTTCTTGCTAGTTTTGTTGGCCCATCACTAGCCTGAGTGATTGCCATTAATTTAATTAAGTTTATAAAGAGGAAAATACCATACACAGAACTTTTAAACCTGTAACAAACCAACAATAAAATTATGTCATTAACAGCCATTAGCCACCTCTTTCTTGTAAGTGGTTAAATCTTTGACAACTTGGAGTCTTTAAATTTCTGCTTCAAGTTGGTATATTTTACCAACAAATGATCATATTTCTTGCATTGAC
>NW_022751612.1:0-1568 GCF_011630105.1 Anneissia japonica
AGAAGTGTAAGCTGATCTATTTTCATATAGTATATCACTTTACAAAATGCCAATCAAACTTAACAACTGAAAAGGTACAGTATTACGTGAATGTCCCATAAACGCAAAAGTTCATGTACAATATGTTTAGGCCGTCATTTTTGTGAACCTAAATATAAAATCCAAACGATGGCGCTTAGTAACAGTCCATTGGAAAAAGTGAAGTACTTACCCCCGGATACATGGTAGATCAACGTACCTGTCCGTATAAAGTATGCAGTAAAGAATGCCCAGTCCTGTCTGCTACACAGCAGCATCTATGGGCCTGGCCACCCTTTCCATAATCATAGCTACCGCCTCCAAATGCTCTTTGGTATATCAAACCTTCTTCAGTCCTGCTAAACGGCATTCCATAATTTTCTAACTGAAAGTGGTAAAGTTAAAACTGTTTCAGATGATTTCTATGTTTTACATTAATTTTGGTTTGTGTGGGATTTTCTCAAGAGAAACCTAGATGTAAACACAAGTTTAAATCCTAATTGAAAAAGTACCAACAATTCCATTATGATCATTTCAATAAGCCCTATGGTTTAAATATAATTCATAATCAATGTATAAAAATTAGCGTTGTATCAAACTTGTTAGCTGATGCAGTAGACAACAGGCTCAAAAAATATCATTGTAAAATTTTCAATATATCTTTTCATTTACTGTATGTTGTAAAATACACATTATTATTGTTGCTACCTCTCACCCATTTGCCGAAGATTGTAATAAATATTTTGCAGAATTTTGTATTGCTTACTTCAATAACAGCCTTCGGAGCTTCTTCTGTCATGTAATGTATGGCATCCTGGTCACCTAGCCAATCAGAACCTTTCACTGTATCATACCTAATTAAATAAAAATTTTAATACAAAATAAACTGTTTAGAGTTTAAAAGAGTTTGAGGGAGACAGAAAGAAAATTGTATAGTGGTTGGTAATTAATAATTCTTATTGGAAATTGTAAATTATTTTCATGAAAAAAAATGTAAAAATTGGTACACAAATGATCTAATCTACTAACATATGCCATCTCCAGTCATCTGGTTCCATGTTTCCCAAAGCAGCATTAATACCACCCTGTAATTAACAAAAGAACTTGTTAATAAAACATATTTTTACTTTATTTTATTTTTAAAGTCAGACTCCGGAGGAAAAATGTTTGTTGATAAGTTGTAGAACTGAATTTTCTATGACAGAAAAAAGTTGTTTGACGAAAAATTGGGAAAGGGTGAATGAGATACAAATTTTAGAATATCTAAAAACTGGGGGAAAGGTATAAAAAGGGGCGGCCCCTTTTACCCCGTTTTTAAATATGCAAAAATTTGTGTCTCATTCACCGTTCCCAAGATTTTTGTCAAACTAATTTTTTCTCTCTTAGCAAAAATCAGTTCTACAACATATCAAAAACTGTTTTCTCTCTGGAGCCTGACTTTAAACCTGTGTGGCCTTTTTTATTAAAAAAAAAAAAAAAAAAAAAAATGGGGCTAAAGAACCTAAATCCTGTTATCAGTCATTTTCGCCAGTTTTGTTTTATCTTTGTTT
>NW_022751613.1:0-915 GCF_011630105.1 Anneissia japonica
TGCAAAAACAAGGTTTTTAGCTTCAGAGGGGGTCACATCCCTGTCCGCACAAGGGCACACATTGGTGCTAACACCAGGCGCGTAACAGGGGTCTTGGGTCAGAGTGGGTATTTATTTATTTTATTTTTTTAAATTTTTAATTTCAACCATCTTTAAAGAGGGTAACCCTTCTAGTTTAGCCCAGCAGGTTAACTGATATTCAGGGGCCCTCTTTAATAAAATTAAAGAACAGTACAAACAACATCATTAGAACATAATAATAATAAATATAAGCATTTTCATCATGGTTTTATTTATTACAAACATATTCTTTCACCATCTATACACATTGAGGCCCTTCTTTTAGGTGAAAATGATCAATCTTAAATTTTTCTTTCTTGAGTTTGGGACTATTACGTGTTTAAATAACTTAAAAGAATAAAACTAAAAAAGCCCTAAAAAATGCGCGCCAAGCGCGCAAAATATTTTTGTGTTTTTAATTCTAATTTCGTCGGAATTGATGAAAACTCCCTAAAATGTGCAATTTATAGAGGAAATTGGCCTACCGTAACAAGAAATGCACACGAAGAATTTGAGAATTTTAGGCACTTTCAGAGGATGCATTTGTCAAAGGGTGGGGAAAGATTTTCCAAAGATGGATATTTTCCCCTTGTCCCCCGGTATTTTTAATTCTAATTTCGTTGGAATTGATCAAAACTCCCTAAAATGTGCAATTTTTAGAGGAAATTGGACCATGTTAATAAGAAATGCGCGCGAAATTTTAGGTTTTTAGGCACTTTCAGGGAATGAAAGGGCAATTATAAAGGGGTGGGGAAGATTTTTCAAAGATAGATATTTTCCCCTTGTCCCTCAGTGGTTACGCCATCGGGCAGCATAGATCAAAGGAGTTATGAGTTTTTGAAGTGGAGAAGGGGT
>NW_022751614.1:0-336 GCF_011630105.1 Anneissia japonica
GCTTTATTATGATACTGAATGTTAAAAACATAGAAGGTGCCCAGTAGAAGGGCTAGAGCCAGTGACCTTCGCAATTTTTCTCAGCGCTCTGAGACTTACTTGTATAGAGCGCTAAATAAAACTTGCATATTATTATTATTATTTTTATTATTATTATTATTATTCTCCTCCCCTCGGCAGCGAAGTAGAGTGGGATGACTTCTTTGAGGCCTGACCTCAGCCGTGGAAAAATCAACTTCTGGATAATTTCGTCAATGGATTCATTCTCCTAAATGAAAATAAAAATTAATAACAAAAAATTAACAAAACAGATACAGATTTTAAACTGAAAAAAAA
>NW_022751614.1:373-567 GCF_011630105.1 Anneissia japonica
TTTACATGGACCATGTATGGGATTTATGGGCATGACAATAACAAGATTTTTTTTAATTATGTAACAACTTTCATTGCAAATGTAAACAAATACCATCTATCTGAGCTCTTCACTTTCAAAGCTGGGTAGGTTTTTGATGTTTTTGATGCTACTTTTGATACTACACTAAGGGTCAAGTTGATTATGTCGTTATT
>NW_022751615.1:0-789 GCF_011630105.1 Anneissia japonica
AAGACAATAGAACATTATAAATACATCTGCTAGAAACTTCAGTACAAACATCAAACTAAATGAAGAGGATAGAACACAGAGGCTTGTTTCGGGAAGGATTCCCGCACCTAAACAAAATCAGTATGTTTAAACATGTATATTAGCCTAAAAATAACTTAGTTAAAAAAGAACTACTCACAAACATATCATTAAAGCATGTCTACTTTTTTGACATTCAAGACAATCTTGATATATCCGGTCTTCATCGTTTTGAAGTCGTAGTGATAATTCTTTATTTTATTTCAGACTTATGCCTGAATATTAAAACAAATCATCACTTGATAGATGTTTTTTTATTAGGTTATTTAATTTCCATAATGCCTAGTTTAAACTTGGTAATTATCATTTTGACCATTACGATCGCGTTTCGAGCCTTTCATTTGAATTAAAAACCGAACACATCACGCGGTATACCGTCGAAATTTATCGCTTACCGTTACCGATTCAAAGTGCAAACAAGCTTTCACTCTGATGACTAATCCACAAAGTTCGTTCGCGTATACATACATAACCCAATCTGTCATTGTATTCATGAACATATATATATGTGATGCTTTCAGCCTCACGGGAATTTCAACAGAAAATGCGCAAGAATAAGAAACGGAAGTTAAGTTATCAAGATCAATAAACATTTTGAGCACATTCACCCTCGTCCGACCAAATAACTCCTTTTTGGTTAAGATCCGGCTTTTCCAGATTTGTAGATCTCCATTGATGTACATGAATCATTGGAACACACAAACGAACGTA
>NW_022751616.1:0-540 GCF_011630105.1 Anneissia japonica
ATATAATTGATGGATTTATATAGCGCAAATTAGGTCTCAATGCGCCTGAAACAATATGAATAGACAACGAAACCAGACATGATTGAATAAATAAAGAAATAAAATAAAATAATACACCAAGCTTGTACCCTAATCAAAGTTATCGCCAACCGGACATATATGTTTATTTACTCCATTTAGCATCAGTTAAGTCTTGATCTTTTCTGGAAACAAACAATAATAGATAGCGAGGTGTAAGTGTTAAAAGAGTGAACAATGGCCATTGATTTGATGATTTTTAGCGTCTCAGACTAGTCTTGATTTTCTAGGAATATTGGATAAATTGTCTTTAGAAGGGACTATCTCAGTTGAAAATCCTGGAGTCATAGGACATTTTCATTTCAATGGAAACGTATACATAGTTGTTTCTAGAGAGTAAGTAAATCAATATTTTTTATTATTACTATCATTATCATTATCATCACCAACAACAACCTCATCATCATCTTCATCATTATGATCATCATGATCATCATCATCGTCATCATCATTATTATTATT
>NW_022751617.1:0-911 GCF_011630105.1 Anneissia japonica
AAGTGTTACCGAACATGTATTTGCTCTCAGAACCCTCGCAGAGAAAGCCATTACCTCATCTGAGTCAAGCTTACTCTTCTTATGCTAGACATGAGCAGCGCTTTTGATAGAGTGAATAGGAAAAAACTCATCGAGATTATATCACAAAATCTAGAACCTGAAGAACTAAACCTCATTAAAATATTAATAGAACAAGTAGAACTTAAAGTAAGGATAGCAAAGGAGTTAGGTGACCCTATTATATCAAATATTGGGGTTCCACAAGGAGATTGCCTTAGCCCTATCCTCTTCACCACATACTTAGCATGCATATTACAAACATATGAACAACAACAACAATATCCGACATACAATTACACATTGAGCCTTCAATATGCCGACGACATTTCATGGATATCTACATCACAAGAATACGTAAACGAAATAAAGAAAGAACTGCCACCTCAACTTAGAGACTACAACTTAACGGTAAATGCATCCAAAACGGAAGAGTATACCATACAAAGGAAAGGAAATGAAGATTGGCGAAATTGTAAATTTCTAGGCAGCAAGTTGGGAACAAGAGAAGACATCAGTAACAGAAAACACCTCTCTCTAGCAGCATTCTCTAAAATAAGTGGTATACTCCAAAATAAGAAAATAACAACCAAATTGAAAGTAAGAGTCTTCAATGTATATGTCACCAGTATCTGCCTATACAACAGCGAACTCTGGACAATGACCAAATTGTTAGAGAATGAAATATATGTGTTCCAACGAAAGTTTCTACGAAGAATATTAAGTATAAAGTGGCCAGAGAAAATAAGGAATGACGAGTTATATAGAAAGACAGGGGAAGAAGAATGGAGTAAGAAAGTAAAGAAAAGAAGGCTGATATGGTATGGGCACCTGCTCCGCTTAGATGAACACAC
>NW_022751617.1:952-1758 GCF_011630105.1 Anneissia japonica
CGACAACAACATGGATGGCCAACATCAAGAAGGAAACCAGATTTTTCACACACGGGTCTATGCACGCACTTGCTCAAAAACGCACCGAATGGCGGAAATTAGTGAAACGCGCGATGTCTAACGACGACAAGCGTTCAAGAAGAATTACTACCAAAAAACCAAACAAAAATAAGTTACAAGAAAAAGGGTTATTTTTGTTTTCCTGTTTATACATGTTTACTTTTAGATTTGGCTTCAAATCTGTATGGCAACACCCCCCCCCCCCCCTCCCAAAAAAAAAGGCCTTGTATTGTTAGTTAAAAGAAAGCTTTTACTGAAACCTTTTCTGAATTCTTTAAAAATAATAATTTAATTCCATATACTGTACTCTTTCCAATTTAAAGTTTGTCTGGTTTTTTGCATATGTTTCATACCTGTAGTTCATCTTAGTATACTTTTTGCGGGAGCAACACTGAAAATATTTTGTATCTTCTGTGGATTGAGTGTTTAGATTCTAACTTGCTATAAATTAAACATTGTTATGGGCTTGAATTTTAACTGAAATTGTGCAAATAATCCACGTACCTCTCCCTTGTATACTCATTTCTAATGTTTTTCTGTTTAAAGTAAAGGAGGTTATACCTACTACTATTGTGTTTAACATTAAATTAAAATAAGGTACTTCCACAGATTTAGAATGATATCTACAAGAGAAAAAATGATTTGTTAAAAATGAAATGAGAATGTTATAAATAAGGAATGACTAATGTTTTACTGTTCTTTTCCTTTTGCCTTGAATGTCTTTGTCATGTTTTTTGAAGATGAAT
>NW_022751617.1:1873-19209 GCF_011630105.1 Anneissia japonica
TCGTGTTGGGATTCAATATTTCGACATTAATTATGTCATCATCAGGATGACGACATAATTAATGTCGAAATATTGAATCCCAACACGATGGCGTGTATTTCAATACTTGGAGTATGTATTATACTTTCTTATCTGGGATATTAAAATTATCAATATTTTATTGCAAGTTCAGCTGCTGACGCTTTAAAAACTTAATTACTTTACATTTAGCCGGTTTAGGCTGAACATCATTTAAAATACACCAATTGCTGACATTATCAAGGAGTTTCTGTAAATTTGACGGAGTTCCACATCTGGTTACTTCCCCTAAAGTTAGGTCATCCACGAATTTCCACCGTCTACAGCTTTCGATGGCAGCGTCATTAACTAAGATTAGAAATACTATGGGTCCCAACTTAGTTCCTTGAGGAACCCCACATGAGATTGCTCTTGGAAAAGTGTCCTTCAATTAGACACATATTAAATATTTTAGTTAGTGGATTAGCAAGTTCTTTTGCAAATTCTTTAATTATTCTGATAGGTACGTCTGATGGGTGGGTTGATTTCTTACTCTTCAACATATTCAAAGCATTCCGAACTTCCCATTCACAAATTATCTGTGGTTCTCTTGCTGGAAGGAACATTGGGAGTTCACTGGTATCTAATGGTGAGAGCAGGTTGCAAAAGCGTGCAAAATGGCTATTGATGGCCTCAGCAGTATTTACTGAATCAACATCTTTGAAGGAATGAAAATATTTTTTCCATTGTACGAATACAAAACATTCATTATTTGTTTTATAATGCACCTCAACAGATCCTTGTCATTTGTTTTGATATCCAGTTCTTTATCTGTCCTAGAATGTCCTGACCAAGCTTGCATTCGATTTCAAAAGACTTAACGCAAAGCTTATCTGTTTTTTAGTATATGCTGAATCGCAACTGTCCGTCTGTCATCGTCAGAACACAGCCTACCATCTTCGAAGTGTCCCAGACTGTAAAAGGTCTGTCGCCTGCTTGGGTAATATTCCTCCATACAAACCTAGCCTAGAGATGCCTAGGCCTTAGGCTATGAATCCATCCACGCATTTAGTAAAATAAGGGAAAACTTCAGCACAGTTTTTACTGCAAAAATAGATATTCCTAACAATTTCCAGTGCATATTTGAGCTTGTTTTTGAGGTGATAATAAGGATATTACAAATATTTATAATGTGCCAACTTCAAATTTAATAATTAAAGGCGCAAGCGTTATTACCCTGGTCGCTGGATAACATACAATGGCAAACCAGCACAAAGTGCAACCTTCTCTGCTCCCTGGGGAGTATCCCTAGTCATTGCTACTTCTTTAGAGCACAAAACTAGTACATTCAATGCCACAATATCCTATCAGGTACCCAGTGGCAGCTCTAGGATACATTTTCTTGTGAGGAGGGGGGCCTAAGCTGTCTGACAGGGCGGGGGAGGGGCTGTCTTAGACTTGGGTGGGTTTCAGGGGTGAAGTTCCAGTTAGGTTTAGTAGGCTAAGTTGGTTTCTAGTTTACAATGATATAGTGACTTTATAATATATATTTCAACTTTTTTTGTATTCACACATTATATTCAATTATTTGGCTGACAAATGTTTTATATAAGATTCACTGTCTGCCAAAAAAATGGAGAAACATTTAAAATTCATCCAAAAATTATGAATATAGTTTAGTTAAAAGAAACAGTTAAAAACAGTTTACTACAAAAAAACATCCCTGAATCGATTACCCGCCAAATAAAGGTCTATGCAAAAGAAATGCAGTGAAGGTTTAATTTAGCTCACCATTTGATTTTCAATTGTAAATTACTAACTTATTTAAATACTGTATACAAATTAATACAAAAATCATGTTCACCATGGTATAAGCTTGTGCCTCAAAAACATTCAAATCGTAGGTCCTATTGGTAAATCATTCCTTGATGTTACCATCAATTTAAAGCAATCTTTATATATCTGCAGCTATGATTTTTTGTTGTGATTTACTAGAGCCCTTTACATAGCAGCCAAACTGGTGATTACTTTTATGTGAGAATGTTTTAATACTTGCCTATCTATATCTTATATATTGTATTATAAGGTTATTTATTTCTGACAATTGAAAGTCATATTATTAGTTGAGTGTCTTGATTATCGATGTATATGAGACAGGCAAAAGTGTCATTTGCAGGTATCTATTATTGGTACTACATCCCTTAAAACATTGGCAGTCATATTGGGCCTGAGGCGGGTGTAGCTGAGGTGCAAATCTTTTATGTAGTACTCCTAGATGCCTGGAAACGCCTAATACCTGTATGCATCGATAAGCAAGTATGGAAAAAAATATTTTAAAAATCTGGCACATCAGCCTGAAAACTTACTTTTTTTTTCTTTTCCCAATGATTTATTGTTATTTCTGTCCACTTAAAACACTAGGTAGGGGAGGGGGAGTTAGACCAGGCTTGTAAAATTGGGATTTTATTTATGAAATCTCCCTTAAAAATGACCTGTAGAGTGCACTTTTTATATGTTTACCTGAAGTTGCAAGAATTCATCATGTTTTTGGTTGGCATTAATGTTATTTTAAAATTCTGTTTGATATAGGTGACCTAAGAGGCTATGTAGCAAAGATGTTACACAGAAAAACGTGTTATGGGAAGGATGAAGGCTTGTTCAAAGAAAAAGAACGTAAAAAAGAATATTTCACTCAATCACAATCCATTGGACCAAGTTTCATTAAATCAAGTCAGGGTGAGTTTTTAAGTTTCTTTTTTTTGACAATTGTCTTCTGGCCTTATGACCATCAATACCTGTCATTTGTGTATGAATCTTTGTTGTGTTTTGTTAATGTTCTTTAATTGTTAGAGTTAATTAGGTAATTATACATATTTGTAATTAAGTATAGGCTTCTTACAGTATCAACAGTGTCCAAATGAAACATTTTTTATTTTCATTTGTCCCAATCTTGACCAATGTCTTTTGGAAAATATTGTGCTATATATTATTATTGATAAATTTAACTTAATTTAAGTATAGAATTTAAGACAAATTTAAGCTAATTTTTATCATAGCAAGCTTAATATGTCAGCTCCCAAACCACAATTTAAAAAACTACTGTGAGTTTCAAAACTTGGACTGTGAGATATCATAAGTAATACTGTATTATGTATTGATTGAAATACAGTATTATGTGAATTGTCTGAGTTCCTGACAAATCAATCAACATGACCAAAATGGCCAAAATATTTCATTTTTCAAGTTTTCTCAACTGATGATAATAAGCCAAAAATTGAGTGCATTCCTTGTGGGACTGTCTCAGCTGATAAATTCATGCCAGTGTCTCTCGTAAAGTTCATGCCTTGTCTTGGTCTTGCACTGTGTATGGATAACATTATGGGTTCCATACATTATATCATTTCATCCAAAAAGGTAGATGTCTTCCTCTGTGCTTACAGCCTCTCTACCCAAGCCAACACACCAATCTGACTATGTTGTATTGTGGAGCTAATAGTTGTAGCTTCTTTTTAAATCTTTAAATAAAAAGTCATAGCTAATTTTATTGTTTGTTCTTTCAAATAAAATTTTTCATAGGCAGAAAATTACTGTGTGCTTGAAGGCCATTGAACTTAAATGTATTTAGATTGCAACTTGGTCTATACTCAAACAAAGTTTATTATATTATAAAAAAAAATATGCACAAATATTTTTGGAAGGCAATTACTCGTAATCATCCCTGACTCCAGGAATACCTCATATTAATTAATATAAATGCGATAGATACTGGACACTGTTAGTTTCAATATTTTCCAAATAAGTCCAATCCCATTTTTGGCTGATATGATAAATCAAATCTTCCCCCTCCCTTTATTGTCCAAAGAATATTTTCTATGCTCCTTCCATGGTTTTCTCGCACTTGTTGGTTTTGCTTTTTCATGATTTTTCTATTTTGTATGTCACCTTTGTATGTAATTTACTGTATTTGTTTGTGTTGTCATTTTTATGCCATTTTAATATTTTTCCTTTGTAAATCCTTATGCAATTCAGCCTTCTTGCTGCTATGTATGTTTTTATTATTGAATTTTAAATAAATATACCTCAAATAATAATAATAATAATAATAATAACATCTTTAAATAGTATGTTGTTTCTCTTTTCAGATATGGATGACAGTGAACCATCAGTCGCACACGAGCTGCCAAGTAAAGGTACAATGAAATATGAAAGTCACATAGAAGACATATGCAAATCACTAAGGATGTTTAGTCAGGTCATATTCCCCCATAAGAAGGTAATCTCAGAATCAGATGATCAGATCATTATTCGACTGATGAGTAAAAGAGTAAATTGGAAGAATTCAATAACTGAATTGAAGAAACAATCATCTGAAGACATTGGCAAAATGTTTGCTCATGTTTTAATTGCTGTACAAGATGAACAAAATGTTTTAATGGAAATCCATGAACTATGTACTAATGATATTGTCAGTAGTTTATCAACTGAATGTAAGAAATTAAATTTCAAATACAATATTACAGAATACTTCTATTTTTCCAAATCAATTAATGTATCATTTTTAATTCATCTGCTGTGTAATGCACCAGCACTTCAGTTACTTCATTTGATATATTGTGATATAAAAGGTGTTAATGTGAATGAGATTGCTGATACATTGTATCAAGGAGGAGTTGTGTTGGAATTAACATGGCTTGATATCAGTGAAAATTACCTCAATGACATCAAAGGTTCCTCACTTGCCACTTTGCTTGCTGTAGCTCCTAAGCTGGATTATCTTGACATGAGTAATTGCAATATCTCAGGTACGGTAATGGATGAGATGGTTAAAGAGTGTTCTAGTAGGGGAGTTGAGTTGGAATTAACATGGCTTGATATCAGTGAAAATAACCTCAATGAAATCAAAGGTTCCTCACTTGCCACTTTGCTTGCTGTAGCTCCTAAGCTGAATGCTCTACACATGTTAAATTGCATTATCTCAGGTGCTGTAATGGAGGATATGGTTAAAGAGTGTCGTAGGAGGAAAGTTGAACTTTGGATCTAGTAGAAAAAGTAATTGCAATCAGGTAGCAAGTTCTGTAGAGGTTTTTAATGTGTGTTTAATTAATTTGTATTTTTCAGTATTTTTTAAATACATAATACAGATGATGCTATTACAAGGAAGTTATTTTTTATATTGATACAATTTTATTCACTGTTTCTGATTTGCATTGTCAAGAATGATTACCATTGGATAATATCGGACATTGCATAGAACCAAATTAATCTGCAGCTGTAACTTAACATAGAGTTACACTATAAGACAGTTTGATCATTTCTTGAGAGTGGAAGTAATACAATAATTGTATTCATCATCAAGTTTAGTTGTAAATCAAACCATTTAGTGGAAACCATAAAAGTAATAATAATAAAAAATATGATTTGCATAGCACATATATTCTTAGGAAGTGCTCAAGATGCTAGATATGAAACATGAAAAAAAAAAAAAACCTGGAAGCAGAAAGCTTGGAAATTAACCCTTGAAATGTCCTAAACTGAAACCAGTAAAAATACTGTAAGCAGAAGAAACCAGCATCACTGCTTTGTTTACCAGCAATTTGACACACTCAATGCAATGAGGGTGCTGGTTTCTGACTCTCTTAGCCGATTCAAACATACGTAACACTATACATACAGTAATAGTAGAAGAATAACAGAATTAGAGGAGCTTAACGATGCAAAAAGAGCATGCTGCATGGCATGTTGTACACAATGTGGTGTGGAATATTGGCGTTCAATAGTGTGGTATGGGGAGGCGGAATTTTATGAAGTCGTGTTTACCGGTGATACTATGATGCATCACAAACCGTTTCAGTGGGATTACTCACATCATCAAAGTGACATCACAACAATTTTTAATCATTTTTATTTTGGCCTGATAATAATAATTACAATGTTACAATGAAGGCTTCAGTGGTAAACAATGTCCTCGCAGTGCAGCTCCTTTCTTTTACATTATCAACTAATCACTGTGTTCCATTTCTGGTATTTGAAGCTTCGCAAATTCTTACCCGAGGGCACTCGGGGAACATTGCTTTTAACTGTTGAATAATTAGTGCTTGCATATAATGAGCTCATTAAAATCCTATAAAATCAACATTTTGCCTAGTATGACTATTGATTTGTTTTTTTTAAATTATTATTGTAGGCTGAGGTAAAATTTTGATTTTGACTTGACAGTTTTTGTTATTAGATTGGTATGCTTTTGTGATGCAATTTTATAAATGTTAGTGTTTGTTAATTATAAATTTTGATTACTTTTTAAAGAATAAATAACTTGTACTGTTTGTCTCTTTGTATTATGTATATTATTATTCTGATGATATTCAATAAAAGTGAAATGTAGAATATATTTTTTGAGTGACATTCATAACTTTATTAAACTCAGTGCACATCTTAATAAATTGTTGTTTTAATGATGTGGCAACGATCCAGATTTCTCTTTTTTGAATGATAATACATCTCCACTCTCCATTGGATTACAATATAACAAAATAAATATTGGTAAAATATATGTCTGAAAATAAGAATTTATTTTCTTTCTTTCATGTATATTTATAAAGCAAGTACAACATTAATTAAACATGCAAGCTAATCTAATTAGCTGTAATTATATAATAAATGTCAGATTACAATAATTATAATCTAATATAATTTTGAGTATAAGAAGCCTAGTATAACAACAAAACAAATGGTAGTTATAAATTTGATAAATACAGGTTTCCCTCTAATTAAATATACCACCTAAATTTAAAGGCAATTTCTGCAACACTTATCATTTTATTGTTTAGAGCTATTACTTTTCTAATTAGAGCAGATGGTGTTTAAGTCAATCAACCTTAGTCACAAAAGTGGGACAGTATTTTATTGGAGGGCAGCCTATATAAAAATAAAGTTAACAGAAAACTGAAATTATATAGCATATATTTTCATGCTGCTGCTGTTAACATAAATTAGCATTCTAATAATTAATAATAAAATAACTACTTGGAATTAACAGCTCAGTATTTCAAGGTTGCTGTATATAAAAAAAAAAACCTCATTTATAGGGTTTACTTATAAGTCCATGTTACTTATAAATATCCCATATTCTAAAAATCACTAGCAATAAAATAAATATATACATATAGTTTATTTTGTTACCAATGCCAACACTGGTTTGTCCAATATGAAAAAAAACAAAAATAGTGATTAAGTTTACAAGTCATAATTAATTACACCGGAAATATGCTTAGTCTTTTAATTTACGCAAATCAAGTACATTTATTGAACCTTTAATCAGAACACCTGATGACAGTTTTATTCTTCAGAATATCAATAGAATAATATGCAACTACATGAATGTAATTATCCAGTAAAATCCTGTGGAATCTGGACATTGCTAAATTATCCATCAAAAACGATTTCTATATCTTTGACAGAAAATAATTAAGCTGTTAACTCTCATTACCTGCACAGGATATTTATCTGGGGCCATTTTAAGGAGCACTGATGTCAAACTACATTACTTTCTTAAAACATGAAATATGCTGAAGCGTGCAGGGCTTCTTCTTAGTGTAGTGTGCCCCAAAGAAGCCTTCCAGGGGCCTCAGACCTATCTGTTACGCCACTGTCTCTATTATCATCATCATCATCAGGCTTGTGCCATCAACATAATTTAAGTATAGAATATTACTAAAGATATATTTATATTGGATAATTTTATCGCATATATTTCTGAAGATGTGAAGCATGCTTGATATATGTACAAGGTCATTTAAAGTTAAGATGTACCTATTGTAAGAGAGTTACCAGCAAATACAGCATAATGCTATAACTTGCCGGCTATTGTACAGAAAGCTTGATTCATATTAATCCTAAAGGCACTTATTTCATTAATTTACATACAAAAAAAAAAACTCAATTGCCAAAATATCAACAATTCAGGAATAACAAGACTTTACAGAATGGATCAATGTTTAAAATTTATTTCTACATATAAGAGATTAAACGTATATAATATGTTTAATATCATTTAGTGGCATACATTCTTCAGTGTACTAATGAGAAAAACAAAAAAGAATTTTGTCAATTTCATTGATAAAGCAAAAAAAATGGAAAAAATACAATATAAGAAACCATAATGTAGATCTATCAGGAGATTGCTGCAAACACGCTGCAAAAACACAAATCATTTGGGAATATATGGTGATGTTTTTTCAAACTTATTTTGTAAACATTTTATGTCAAAATCTGAACAATTCAGTACTATATTTTTAAACAACATGTTTTTTAGCAGTTTCTTTAGATTTCATTTATAATAATGGAAAACAGAAATATCAAATAACAAATTTATCCTGTATTCCTGGCTTATCGGAGTGAAATGAAGTACAGCTTTATGGTCAAGATGCTTTCATTCTAAATGCAGATTCCATGGTTGAAATCTTAAAAAATGGAATTTATTGGTGGGGAACTCGTGGCTGGGACTCTCAGGCTTAAGGTTGGCAGCAATTGGTGGTTAACTTGTGACTAGAGCTCTCAGCCACAAAGTTGAGAATAGTTGGTAGTGCAGCCCAGGCTTGGAGTGTGCTTTAAATATCAATTCTGCATGTGCCATCAGACCACTCCACTTATGTTTAACTTTGTCAACACAGGAGTATAAATGTGTTCATGAGAAAATGGAATGAAAACTCCTGTAGTGAATTCCCCTGTCAACTAAAAATACTCCTTAGAAAAGAGAAGCTGCAAATGGTACATGGGTGACAATATATCTTAACAGCCCCAACAACATTATACTAGCACTTACATATTTGCTATGATTTGGTCAAACTTTTTGTTTATCAAAAAGAAAAATTTAATTATTGTTTTCAGGTGTATTATTTAAATGAATTGTATTTGACAAAAACAAAATGTAGTTTAAAAAACTGAGAGAAAAATGCTAGTTGATTGGTATGAAATGGTCAACATGAATTTTAACCTTACATTACATCTATTTCTACTGTGTTGCAGTTCAGGGGTGGCGCCAGCGGGGAAAAAAGTCCCCCGTTGGGGAGAAAAAGCACAATTCGTCGGGGAGAAAAAAATGTATTTTTTACATATTAGTAGACTCATAAAATCGATTAAATAAGCCTTTGAAACACCTAAATTGTCAAAATTTTTGGGGGCTTTTAATTGAAGCTCGACCACGCCCACTTTGCTTTCGTCGGGGAAATCTGACACCTTGTTGGGGGACCTCGCTCACCCCCTCGTCAGGAAAATCCTGGCGCCAACCCTGTTGGAATTAACTTTAATATTGAACTAATATACATTTAACAGTATATTAAAGTAAATTTCTACACACAATAAATTTATCAATTAGAATACAATACCTGTATAACAAATTATAGTGTAATAATGCAAAACTAAAATCTTTTCACACAAACAATAAAACAATAAGAATCATTTGCATCTGGGTTTAAGGGTTTGAATTCAATGTTATCATAAATTAATTACTAATCACATAGCACCATTGGTAAACGTTTATAATTCGGAAGAAAAACCATATTTGCTATATCATCTTTGCTTTTTATATTATTTCAATATGGATGACTATACATTTTTGAAAATTGATCCCAGTAAGGAATTAGGGAACAGTGATGGCTCCAGTATTTGCCTCACAGGGCTTTGATGTCTCTTTATGTCCCCAGTGGAAGGGTGAAGGCATATCCCCGACAACAGCAGAAGTGGGCGCCACTACTGAATTGGAATTAGGTGTTGTGAATTTTTACTGTAGATGTCCAAGAGTACGAGAATCTCCATTTTAACCTAGTACTGACTATGTTAATACTAATCTAATGTATATATTGGTCAAGATTATTTAATCAGTCGCTTAAAATAAATGTAAAATCTGTTGCCTCTTCAGTTTCAATGTCACTTTTGAAACACCTGATGTTCCAGACAAACCTATATATTTTTGGAGTTGAAGTTTCATATCAAAATCACTTCATCTATAATAAACTTTTAAAAAACATTCTTTTAAAAATACCATCTTAAAAATATAGGTATGATTAATGACAATGTTCATTTATATCCACCACGATGGCTGTTTTCCAACCGAATAAAAAATAACCAGTACCAGCTCCGAGTGCAACTGCGATGCATAACCAGCCATTATATGTCATGAAGATGAGCATGAGGAAGTAGCTGATGGTGACTTGGATTACATGCAAAAGTGTCTGTAGGAAGTGAGCACCACTCAGCCAACGAGTTCTGCAAAAAACAATCATCACTGTTAAGGTGGAGCTCTTATGCAATTTTGATAATGTTAAGTACATGTAGAAGTTCCAGCCACTGTCTGGCAATGTGGGTATCATTTTAAAGCTCTCTAATACGTGGTGCATTATAGTCTTAAACAAAACAAAAACAATCGTATAGCTCTCTGATTTGTGGATCTTTTTTTCCACAACACATTTGAGTTGAATGAAGTGCGCCACCACACTTATTTAACTTTCTGCTTTGTGTAATAATCTTACAGATGCAGGAATAACAATTACTTGATGTGAATATTCCAAATGCTGAAGGCATTGGTCTATGCTGAATTTATGCAATTACCCTCCAGGAAACAGAAGATTGCATGATTAATTGATGTTTCTAATGATCAGGGTAATGTAATGGATTAGACATTCTGTGGCAACTCTATACATACAATACATTTTATATATAATAAAATTTTTAAAAAAAGAGAGAAAAATAAAAAATGTTATAACCTGGTTTTTTTTAAAATACAAATATATAACAAAACAGTTTATAGGAATTCGGGTTGTTGATGACCTTTGCTCAATGCAAATTATTTCAAATTATAGTATATTCTTAAAATATTGTAAAAAAATTAAATAAAAACATGAAAAAGAAGTTTATTTTACAACATTATATGTGAAGAAAGTGGTAGAGGATCACATTTTAACGCAATAGTGATTAGGTTCCCTTCAGTGAAATCTTGTCCAACCAGCCAGTAAATTGTATTGCATTGTCTCCTTTCAGATTAAAATTTATAACAAAAATTTAAAAATCAGAAAATTATTAAATAATTTTGTTTTTTTATTTTATTACTTTTCTGTACCATGTGTTTCTGTCAAAACAGTCTCACTTCTCTTTGCAACCTGCATGGTCTTGTAGCGAACATTGACAACAGAGCGACGTAGCAACATTTCTTGCATCACTTTTAATCCTAGTGTACAAGACAGCAAGGAAAAATACAGCAACACATGATCCTATATGATACAGTATATACAGTATAAATAAAAATGTTACAGTCACATTGCCTAAAGGGAAAGAACAACATACAAAATATAATTTCAATCTTAGTTGTTTCCTAAGGTCTAGATTTGTAAAATAACAAACACATATATTAAGGAAAAATGATTAAAAAAAATATAAAACAATATACAGCAAAAATATGCCACTTGTAGTTTCAACAGTACATGCATATGTCAAAGGTAAAATAATTTAAAGAATCACACTTTTGCCATATTTTGATAGGCTTGATTATTTGTTTATGTGCCTGACCTTCGACAATGTCAAGACTACTGCTTTGCAAATATGTACAGTACTTTTAAAATGCGATTCTAAAAAATTAAAAAATGAATGAAAATTACTTAGTTGTTAAGCATAGGCTACTATATTAGCTTCAATCAATTTATTGTTTTAATTCAATTTTTAAAAAAGTATTTTACTTGCTTTATAACTGACACACATAAACTATTTCCACTGTATATTTATTTACACACAATATAGACCCATTGTCTTATAAGCAATTTAAGGATTTTTTTTAAGGTTTGTAAATTGGTGAAAACATGGTTTTCTATGATTTGGATTTTTGGGGGCTTTTTCAGATTCTATGACACCTATAATACAACATAAAATAATCTTGCTAAAAATTATTTGGAATTAAATTTCTTCGTTGTTTTAGTAGGAATTTAAAACATACTATTTTCAATATTGTATTAATTTACTTATAATAATATTAATAATGGCATCTTGTAAGGCGCACGCATCTATCTCAGAGAGCTGCTCGCTGCGCCATTTCCACTTACAAAGAGAAACAACCTTTTCTGCATTTAACTTATTATATTTTTTAAAGGTTATTTCATTTTATTTAAATTTTCTTTTTATTTATTTATTTTTCTTGTTTATTTTTTTTTAGAAAAATACTTAAATATACATTAATTATCAACAACTTAGCTACAGAGAACAGGCAACATTTTATTTTAATGTAACTAAAAATCAGTTGACATGGAATATCAGGCCTGGTGTTACCATCAAATATTGATGAAAGGCAGCCACAATATTTAATTAATAAATAAGCCATGACAAATTTGCACCTAAAAAAAAAACAACATAGCAACCAGACCATAAACCGTCAGCATATGTGACAAATCAAGGACAAATTACCCACTCGCGTGTTAGTTGCCATGATAATCGCGCATCGTGCGGTGATTACAAAGGCCTAATGATATTTTGCACTAACATTAGACTGAAACATATTCTTCATTTCAACATTAATTTTACAAAATTTGTGGTGAATTGTCGTTCATGAGACTCACTTCGCAGAAAAAATTAATAAATGTTCTGTATATACTCAAATGTTCGTTTTCGGCACCTTATGCCAACATTGTCAAAATGACAGATTAATGTTACATAAGAACATGAAATTTTATAAAATTCGTAAATTTTAAATTGCTATAACTTTTTATTTTCTTGGTAAATTTTCACAAATCAAATTGCAGTTTATAGAAGCATTTAACAAGCTCGCGGTCAAAAAAAATCAGATGTAACAGACGTTGCGAAGTACCCAAAATTAATAAAATAAAAACTAACACCATAAAACGAATGGCGGGCATAGACTAATATCGGATTGTCGATGCCACAGTAAAGATCAAAGGACTGTACGCACGCGCTATGTTCGAGAGCGGAGACGGTGCGTCCTTCTGTTGAATTACCTTGTTTGAACCCTCAACACCAATATTATACAAATGACGGTATTTTGTGAAACTTGCAGTATAAAGAAATTTATTTTTTTATAAGTCAATTATGGAATCTTCAAACTTGCAATTTTGAAAACAAAAAAGAGATTGTATTGTTGCTTATTTTGTTCATATCTTATTGTAGTGGTAACTGCTACGTAGTTATATTAGCACTACCTTGCCAAATGCTACATACAAGCATGCATACAGAAGGAAATTAAGAATGAAGAGAGTTACTGTGTTGGCTACAGTTCAAGCACAAAAGATTCAAATAAATCAAAATAACTTGAATATCCTTGTTTAGCTCATGTTGACTTTAGGCCTGGTATTGTGGGAAAACAAATCTGGTGCTAACAGGGGAACACAATTTGAAGTTCACATTGATTCTACAGACTCCTGAATTGTAATTTAGGCATTAATTAATTGTCAGTGGTAGATTTAATGGGGGAGGGGGAAGCACTGGTCTGGCTCACTAAATTTGTCAAATTTATGTACAAATTTAAGTCTGAGTGCCATTTCTCGGCATCTAGAGGTGACATAATCATAAACCATGGTGGGGTACTTCAACCCCAACCATGGGGTGTCTAAATATAAGAACAACAAGAACAATAATAATAATACAAATTCAAGAATAAAGAGATTGGGAGAAACAATATTAAAGCATCAGTGGACATTTAAATAAGTAAAACTTTAAAATACATGTCAGACAAAATAATTTTAAACAATTTATGTCATAAAAGTAAAAACAAGAAAAAATAAACTAATTATAAACATGAACGTGTACAAGGTTTAAATAAGGTAAAATGAGGCTAAATTGTCATAGAAGTAAAAAAACGCGAAAGAACGACAACAACAACAATAATAATAATAAGAAAAAGAATGTAAGTTACCTTTCAGAGTTGTAGTTTAGTTTAATATAATAATAATAATAATAATAATAATAATAATGATAATAATAATAATAATGATTATATTCAAATTAAACTTTATTGCAATCAAACATAGGCCTACTGTATATAGTGATTGGATGGAACAATTTACAGTACAAAAATAAATCAAACATTTAAAAAAACAAGACAAACACCACTATTAAGGGGGAAAGGTAATAATGTGAAGCGCTTAGAGGCTTTGTTAAGGCATTAAGCGCTATATAAGAACGACATATTATTATTATTATTATAAATAGTGTCGAATGACGGGGCAACTAAAATAAAATGGCGGGATATTTTCATCAAAATTTAATTTATATAAAACCATGATAATTGAATAACCATAGCCCCATGCAACTAACCTGTGGGCCACTGAGGCTTACCGTAGTTGTGAATTTGAATTTAAATAATTCATTCATACATTCATTCTTTATTCAGCCCATGAAATAACATAAAATAAAATGAAAGGAAATTTAACAAAAACTAAGACAATATATAACCTTAGTTGGCTAGGATTAACTATAGTGTGAGAAACACTCTGGCTCTCAGGCCTGTTAGTCCAGTCTTAGGATTTTTTATTATAGATATATACAGACAATGATTAAATTAAACAATAATGTAAGTAAATCAATTGAAAAGCAAAGCATATAACATAAAGTAATATAAATAAAGTGATATTATAGGTGACATGAAAATAAACAAATACAAATTAAGGTGAATCAAAAATTCATTTTAAAAAGGCAAGGCAGTTTAGAGGCATGTATATTATTCAATGCTAAATAATTACCATTACAGAACAATTTGAAAATTAGAGGATGAGAAACCAAACAATAACCTACAGGTATAAAGAAAAATAAGGGTGGGCATATACAATTTCAGCTGTAAACGTATAATTAGAATTATGGTCCTATGCCAATATTGTTTTTTAATACAGTATATAATTAAGCTTGAAAATGGGTAATTTCAGGAGAGAGCGGGAGAGAGAAAGTGAGAAAGAATGGTTAGGCTCATTATTCAGTAAATAAACAATTATATAAATAAACAATCAATATCAGAATATATAAGTTGCACAGTATCTTTAAACAAATTAATAATTAGGGTACTCTACCACCGGTCTTTACCTAAACATAGTTTAACAGAATCAAAATTAGGAGTATTTAACAAAGGCTTAAAATTGATTACCTTATAAAATTTAATTGAAGTATGAACTAAATACTCAAGTTTATGAATATGACTAACAATACAGTAGGTTGAGGTATTTCAATAAAGTTTGTTTACTTTAAGTGGTACTGTACTTTAAATAAATAAATACATTTTGTTAACATTGAAGACAACTAATTTCATACGAAAAAAAAACCACATTTGGTGCAGCGTTTAATGGAGCATTAGCGTCCACAGATTCGAGATTACGAATTATGCCTACTAAATCGGAAATTACGAATTAGTAATTCGAAATTTCGCTGACACAGATTCGGCACGAATGGGCTGTTGTATCGTAAACGCGCTTGCGCCGGCCGAACGTTCAAGAACTTACGTCATCATGTTTGGGGAATCCCCTACACTGCCAGAGACGGCCATGTTACAAATTAAATAGAAGAGGAGTCAAAATCAATAGCACCTGCCTGGAAATATATGGTAGGCCTAATGTAGAATGCTAAATTCTATAGGCCTAGACTAGTTAGGCCCTAACTAGGCTGGCTATGGCTAGGAACTAGGTCCAGGACAAGCCTAGGTGTACCTCCTAGCCCATTAAGTTCTCAAAATAATTACTCCATGCCTACCTAGGCCTTTAGCTAGGCTAGACAAGGGAGTTGTTACAACTCCCTGGCTAGACTAGACCAATTGTCGCGGTCGGTCCCTGCCAAACACCTGGATTGTTTCCGGCCAGATCATTGTTTGTAACCTAGCCTAGGTTGAGATTGATGTAAGCCAGCTGGCCCTATCTATACACTACTACTATCTATACTGCTATGCTAGTACATTACTAAATTAATGAAATCACTCATGATCATGTGCAGTACGCTAAAGGCTGGCTAGGCCTAAGTTGGCCTAGTTCTTAATTATCAGCATATAGTTTATAAAACTAAAAGTCACCTTATTGATTGGTATTTTGTTACTGTATTTATTTAAATGTATTCTGCACATGTCTGAACCACCATCAAATGAGCTAGGTAGGACTTTATCTAACCAGCTAATATTTAATTCAAAATTGAAACCAAATATATCACTACCAACAAATTCATTTTTGTAATCACTGGGCAGTTGAATGATAACTTTTATTTTCCATAAATTGGCTGGTAATCAATTTAAGAATTTCTAAAATACAGCAAAATGTAAATGTACGTATGAACAGAATGTTATATTACTTAAATGCATGTGAAAATAAAAGTTGATTATGGTTTAGTAGACAATTTCTATTGCGGTCTTTTTAGCCTTAATATTCATAATGGGATTCTCTTAAAAATACTGTCCCTTTGGCTACTTACACAACACATCTTGAGTGAATATTTTACTGAAATGCATGAGACCCCAACACTTTCTCACCCCTGGGCCACACGACTGGTCGTTGCCCTACTGTTACAATTGAAGAGTCAAAGTAAATTAAAAGTCTAAATGTGTATAATGTGTATATTTGGAAAAATTGTTTTGTTTTCATAAATGAATTTTTCTGACATTTTCTTAGAGCAATTAAGAAGGAAACTTTAAAAATTTGTTGATTTTCCAAGTAAATTTAGGCCTCATAATACTTGTGTTAGCTACATTTTTGGAAAATTATTCTCATTGCCCTTCTGGCCTCCAGTTTATATGAAAATATTGACACTCACTAAGTAGTCATTCCATAGACTGTAGAATTAATGAATGTACACTTTCAAATACCCAGCTTGCAGCTCATGTGTATAGTTACTACTGGAGAACAACATTACACTGCAACTATATACAAATTTATTTATTTCAGTGCTTCAAGTGGCAGTTTAAAAAAATTATGAAAAGTTTACAAATTTATAAAATACATATAAAGACTATTGGGTTAAAAAAATAAAGAAAAGCCAGGAAAATTCCACAATAAAAATAATAAAAGCCAAAAGCTTTGGAATCATACAGCTGGACAGGACAAGTAATGAGCTTGCAATTTTTCACTATTTCTGTCCTTTTAATTATATTATATATAATGAGGATTCTTGTTTATTTCAGGAATGAATGAAAGGAATAAATTGAAGCAGTAGCTGTACAATGGCAGTGAACATGGATATAAGTAAAGGTAAACTAAAAATACTAAACCCCACTGGGGCGTGATGCAGTTCAAGTGAGAGCATTTGATCTTACTTGTAGCATAGAGAAAATAGAACAGAAGGAGTAACATCGACTTTATCGCTTATCTTTAATCCAATTAAAC
>NW_022751618.1:0-1798 GCF_011630105.1 Anneissia japonica
ATCTAATTTATTGAAACAACAAATGGTGTCTCATCATAAGTATGATGAGAAGGAGGGAAAAAATTATACTGTCACTCCAAAGAAGAAAAACTATAATCAGGAGAAACAACTACACGACGAACAACAAAAGACTCTCAAACCAAAAACATAAAAAAAATAACAGCAACTAAAGAAACAACAGAACCTATAGAAGAAACCATTTTCCAACTAGTGTAAGCATCAGGATAATCAGCATAACGACGAGGCATCCCAGAAAGACCTAAAAAATGCTGAGGAAAAAAAGTAAGATTTACACCTATAAACATTATAAAAAATTGAACCTTACTCAATTGAGGATGCAATCCAACCCCAGAAAACAAAGGAAACCAATGAGTAAAACCAGAAAAAATAGCAAATACTGCACCCATAGAAAGAACATAATGAAAATGAGCCACAACATAATAAGTATCATGAAGAACAATATCCAAACTAGAATTTGAAAGAACTACACCAGTTAAACCTCCTAAAGTGAATAAAAAAATAAAACCCAAAGCCCAAAACAAAGGAGCCTCCCAACGTAAATTAGAACCTTGAAGAGTAGCCATTCAACTAAAAACCTTTATCCCAGTAGGAACTGCTATTATCATAGTAGCAGCTGTAAAATAAGCTCGAGTATCCACATCCATACCTACAGTAAACATATGATGTGCTCAAACAAGAAAACCAAGTATACCTATAGCAACCATCGCATAAACCATACCCAAATAACCAAAAGGCTCTCTCTTACCAGAATAATGAGAAACAACATGAGAAATCATACCAAAACCAGGTAATATTAAAATATAAACTTCAGGATGACCAAAAAACCAAAATAAATGCTGAAACAAAATAGGATCACCACCACCAGCAGGATCAAAAAAAGTAGTATTTACATTACGATCAGTAAGAAGCATTGTTATAGCCCCAGCCAAAACAGGTAAAGATAACAAAAGAAGAAAAGTAGTAATAAAAATTGATCAAACAAAAAGAGAAAGACGATCAAAAGAAATACCAGGAGCACGCATTTTTATTATTGTAGTTATAAAGTTAATCGAAGCTATAATAGAAGAAGCACCAGCTATATGTAAAGAAAAAATAGCAAGATCAACAGAACCACCAGAATGAGCAATACCACTTGACAAAGGAGGATAAATAGTTCACCCAGTACCAACACCCCTTTCAACACCAGCAGAAGCCAATAAAAGAAGAAAAGAAGGAGGCAAAAGCCAAAAACTCATTTTTTTTACCCGAGGAAAAGCCAAATCAGGAGACCCTATCATTAAAGGTACTAATCAATTTCCAAAACCCCCTATCATAACAGGCATCACCATAAAAAAAATCATAACCAAAGCATGAGAAGTAACAATAACTTTATAAATATGATCATCCCCCAAAAAAGAACCAGGCTGAGCAAGTTCTGCACGAATTATTATACTTAAAGCAGTTCCAACCATCCCAGCTCAAGCACCAAAAAGAAAATACAAAGTTCCTATATCCTTATGATTTGTAGAAAAAAATCAACGATTTACTTGCATATTTATTATAAAAAACTTCAAAGATTAATTACAAATTACATAACAAAATATAACACCAAATCTAAGAAATAAATAAATGAAAAATATATTTTATTTTATTCTTAAAACCCTAAAAATTATTTTACCAACTTTAATATCCGTGGCATTTATTGTTTTAATAGAACGAAAGATACTAGGATACATGCAATTACGAAAGGGACCAAGAATAGTAGGACCTTATGGAATAACACAAACAATAGCAGATG
>NW_022751619.1:0-824 GCF_011630105.1 Anneissia japonica
AAGTAAATAAAGAACGAAATCAGATTTAAATTGTTGTCTTTAGTTTTTATTGTGTTACTTTTTATATCTATTTTATTTTGATATGATGACATAAATATATATTAGGGGTGCCTACTTGCATCCAAATAATTGAGCCGTGGTACAGACCTTCAGTCAGTCTATATTATCGTGTACACGTCGACAACGACCACGGACGGAGACCGACCTGTCTCTTATACACAGATCGACCGAGACTGCGAACGAACGACAGAACGACGTACGACACGTGTTCTCATTGTCAATGCGACACGAACGGTTTTCGAAAATTTTCGACTTTTCTGGACTTAGACAAATTTTCAAAAAGCTGGACCTCGAGGACGTCGAGTAGACGGACGTGGAGTACACGGACGGACGTGGAGTACACGGACGAATGCCGAGTACACCGACGTGTCCTCGACTCGACTACCGCCGTCGCGTACACCGTTAAGGCAGACAAAACGAGTCTCTAATAGACGGACGTGGAGTACACGGACGGATGTCGAGTACACACTCGCGTCCGCGACCCGCCGACCGAACTCGTGTATGCGTACTCGACGTTCGCGGACGTCGAGTAGACGGACAGACGTGGAGTACACGGACGTGGAGTACACGGACGAATGTCGAGTACACACTCACGGCCGCGACCCGCTGACCGACCTCGTGTACGCGACGTCGAGGTGGAGTACACGGGACAGACGTCGAGTACACAGACATGGAGTACACTGACGGATGTCTTTGGAAACATTTTCTGAAACTGGACAAAATTTGTGTCCGCGACTCGCCGACCGACGTCGAGTACGCGGACG
>NW_022751619.1:864-1059 GCF_011630105.1 Anneissia japonica
GGATGGATGTCGAGTACACGGACGTCGAGTAGACGGACGTGGAATAGACGGAAGTCGAGTACACGGACGGATGTCAAGTAGACGGACGACGAGTACACGGACGGATGTCGAGTAGACGGACGTGGAGTACAAGGGTGGACGTCGAGTAGACGGACGGACGTCGAGTACACCTTTCGCAAGCTCGCGTCCGCAACC